>NC_083464.1:17245000-17382500 GCF_030014155.1 Tachysurus vachellii | reverse complement strand
CTCTGACCCTCCAAAACCAATGATCCTAAAAGAGATAGATGACAACACAGTCAAACAAACTGTCAAGAGAAAAGAAGTCAATGCAGCTCAACAGAAACACAGCCAATCAGGATGTCTGACACTCATTAAAGGGATTCTGTAGAACTAGGGAATACATGAAACATCAACAGTGCTGTTTTTTGAGACCCCAGACCAGCTCATTAACACTCCAGACTGCTGTGTAGAGCCTGGGATGTGTACATTCGCTCAGTACTCCCCTTCCCGGTGGAGTTTCATCTAGTCTGACCTCATTAGAGCACAGCTGCTCTCTTAAATGAGTATTGAGACCACGTGACACTTATCAGGGAGGTTGTCACTTAACACCCATCACTCCTGATAAACACATCGAAATGTGAGACCTAGACGAGAAGAAATGAGAGCAAACAATGGCTTTTTTTTTGGGAACTTAAGACTCGGCCATGTCTCTTTTAATGAGTTACGAGATGTGACAGCTTTGAGATGATGATATCAATGCACAATGGTATGCTTTGTTGGACGACTTCTTGTCTTAGCAACTTGAGCCAAGTGGATGCCAAACACGAAATACGTGAAGCCTCGACGTATAGTTTACTATCAAATCTTAATGGAGTTGGAACTGCGCTGCGGGTTAATTTCTCTGCCGTTTGTATTAAGCATGACAGACAGAAAGCTGTCAGGTTGGTGCTGACAGATCAGGTTGGTGCTTATAAATAACCCAAAATACACTTTGTATCATATTAACACACACTAAGATCACTTGGGAATTGCTCATCACTTAGAAGGCAATAAATTTCAGTAAATAAATAAACAGGTTAAGTTTCCTTAACCTGAATTTCTGCACAAGACACTCCAAATTGCACAAACAGACATGTGGAAGTTTGTTATTACAGTAGGTAAGATTTATTACCTCTTCATGTTCGTTTCTCTTATACCATTTCCAACAAAAAAATAACGATGAATGAACAAAAAGAAGTTTTGACTTGATCCTGCAACAGTGACTGAAAAGCTCCTTTAAAGGTGTGCTTTGTCATCAAGGATTTCAGTAACTTTAAGATAGGAGGTGTGAGCCAAGACTCACAGGAAGGGCAATAAGCTGGAGAAGCCATTACAGCTCAGATATATGCTACACCCTCAGGCTCACTTCTGGCGGCTGCAGCACCGGAATACAGTCTACACAGCAGTAGATCTCACTTCCAGCCTTAGTCCAAATAAAATCTGAAATCTGTTTGTATGAACTGATTAAAATGCCTTAAAACTATAGGAAGAAGTGGAAAAAGATAGATAGAGAGAGAAAGAGAGAGACTTTTCATGCAGCAGCAACTCCACACCCATCACTGAACTCTTAACTCTTTTACTTGCACACACAATCTACACAATGCTCTCCAGTGATCTGTGTCCTCTAGTGGAGCTGTTGGAGAGTAAACCCCTCCTAGCCCCCAGTGCACCTCAAAAGCACTGATTGATTTCAGTTGTTCAGCACTTTCTCTCGTATGACACGCCGGTGTAAGTGAAAACAGATCAAACTGTGAAATCAGAACTGTTTTCTTTCTTTCCTGTCTGTAAAAAGAAAATGTAGTTCCTCCCTTCCTCCTTACCTCGAAGTACTGAGCCAGGCCGTGATGAGAACAAATTCAACTGGTACTCAGTAATCAGGCACCGGCAGTAACAACACTAACCTTTTCACAAAGGCAGCCTTTTCTGGACACACAATACAAATCATTTCATTATTCCTTTGTTTAGACACCCTGGCTGTGATTCCCCAGCCAGTGGCTTTATAATCGGTCCCACAAATACAGAGGATCTGAGAACCGGTGCCAGTCTGTCCACCACAATAAACTGGGTTGTAGTTTATGTGTGAGCACACAAGGGTAGGGTTTGGAAACAGAGTGAGAGAGAGAATGAGACACAGAGACAGACACACACAAAGAGACAGAGAGACTGAAACACAACAAAGAGGCAGACACACTTCGGAGTGTTTGCTTCAGTGCTGTTATTCTTTGTTCATAAACATTAATTTGATACATTCATGCTGATTGCAGATTAAATCTAGCTCTATGTTTATAATAGCAAGAAAGCAGCCACTTGTGTTTCTTCTTATTTGTCCACTGTTGATGTATAATGTCCTCTACTAGTGTCTCTTATGGGTGTGTGCTTTCAAGTGTTTTTATTTCAAGTCATGATGTAGCTGATGTATGTGTCTGAAGCTAAAGAGTTAAACACATATCAGCAATCAAACTGCTTGTTTAATTGATATAGTACATGCTAGGCCTTGTGGCTTATTAGCTAGTCTCTGTCTAGTATTTTACACAATTTGAACGATCTGATCTCACCTTCGGTCACAGCTTGCAACATTAGAGTAACCACAGACAATCAACTGTCCTTTTCCTCACATGTTGCTAATGTGACACGCTCATGTTGGTTTCTCCTCTACAACATAAGAAGGAATTGGCCATTTTTGTCCACACAGGCTGCTCAGGTACTTGTTTAGTCTCCTGTCATTTCAAGACTGGACTACTGCAACTCACTGCTGTCAGATCTACCTGTGAACACAATTTGTCCTCTGCAAATGATCCAAAATGCAGCTGCACGACTTGTTTTCACCCTGCTTAAGTACCAGCCAACTGCTGCGATCCCTCCACTGGCTTCCGGTAGCTGCACATATCAGATTCAAAACACTGATGCTGGCCTACAAAGCCAAAAATGGACCAGCTCCCTCTTACCTTAAAGCCCTTATCACTTCTCTCGCTGCAGCTCGCACCCTCAGAGCTACCAGCACTGCTTTATTGGTCCCACCATCTCTCAAGGTAAGAGACAAGTATACTACAAGACTCTTTTCTGTTCTGGCAATGAGGTGGTGTAATAAACTTCCCCAAGATGTCAGAGTCACTGGGGTGAAGACCTACCTCTTCCTGAAATATTTAAACTAGCACTTATTTTCCCAGATTGTCTTATGTGTATATTTAAAATCAATCAAACAAACAAACAACAAAAAAAAAACCTGAAGCGAGTTTTAGGTTGATGGTAACCTAAGTCTGTAACCTAGTGAACCAGTGTTATTCATCATTTTTGTATGTCGCTCTGAATAAGGGTGTCTGCCAAAGGACATCAATGTAAATGTAAATGTAGATGAAAGTACAGCTCCATGTCACAAACTTGAAACAGAACATGAATGGTTGCAAGCTTTGTTTGCTTGCTAGATTAGACGCAGGAAAAGGCAACAGAGGTACCTTAACAAGAACAAAGGGTAGTTAGTCCAGGAGAAGCCATGTCAGGCCTGCAGAAGTGTGCCTGGTAGCCAAGTTTAATCTCTTACCATTGTAAGATACAACCTGAAGGGATGAAGAGCAGACATGAAAGACCTGGGTGGTGTGTGGTACCAACAAGGGCTGAGAGCGAGCCTATGTGCAGAGATAAGCCTCGCTTATCCAACAGCACAAGAAAGAAGAGACAGGAGGGCTCTCAGCACTGGAGTGCGCAAGAGACGGTCCTTCAGCACACGCCTGAGCTACATCAAACAACATACAGCTAGTACAATGTCACACTTACACACTTCAAACACACACTTCCAAGCAAGGGCCAAGCGGAGGGAACTATCGGGAGGAACTATTTGAAGAAAAAACTGGAAGAAGCCTGGCTACACCGATATAAACAGGTTCTGTTTGATTCTAGACATAACAATACAACAACACTGTAAAGAGGGAATAAAGGAAGTGCACATGAAATGGTTTGTGCGATGGTTTGTGCAGCCAGCATGCACCACCCAAAAGCAAAGAATAAAGCAGCTTTCAATGTCTGTCTAAATCAGGAATTTTGGGAGACGAGGTCTGCAAGCCCCGTAAGCAAGAAGCAGAAGTTAAGTGCGTTGGTGTGTAGCTCATGAAGAAGTAGCTTTGTGCATGCTAATCACATAAGCCAGATGTATGCCTGTAGGATCTCTTTCTCTTGGCTGATCATGAGGATCATATATCTGCAACTTGCTGACATAGAATTTAAAAAGAGAAAACAGTATGGGGAGAGCTTTGACAGGGATAGATTCGAGCGCAGTTGAACACCATGTGGATGCGGCATTTGCCAAAAGTACTTTGGCCTTAAGTTTTATTGCTTGTGCATCTGAAACTGAAATGAAGAACTAGCTTAATTTAGTCCATGTGCCACGGCTTTACTAAAACATGAACCGATGAATAGTCCTGCTTTAATCATGTTTTATTAGAGATTCCAAAATGTATAACCTGTGAAGAATAAGCATTTCATTAGAATGACTGGGTTTGAAATTCAGAGTATGGATACAGATTGTGCTTGTGGTGACAAATTTAGATATTTAAAAAGGCCACAGTTAAAACTCCTTCACTGTTCAGCACAGAGGAACAAACAGAGTCAACAGAGAGCTACAAGGCTTTCAATACTTCTCCATCACTTCTGAAGAGAGCCTCAAGAGGAAGGGCCCTCATCTTTAATTAACGTCCCACATCTTTGGTTCATAGTGAATCAATTAATTTCATTCTGTGAGAGGAGGAAGAGAGACTTGAATTTTTTTTTATCTTACAGTGTGGAGTAGAAACTGTGGCTGTAAAGCCCTGTAAAGTGTGTGAGTGTGTGTCTCTTTCTCTCTCCCGCTTTGGACTTCAGCTGTTACTTGGTATGTGTGCGTGTGTGTGTGTGTTATTGAAACACCAACGATGGGGGGTGATTGATTCTTAAGTTTGATGAGATCTCTGTCTTTCCTGCTGCTCAGCAAACGAGGCTAATATAATCCTTCACACTCTCGCTCACTGGGTTTGTACTGCTGAAGTCCAGCTTAATGAGCTAAGTCAATTACCACCACCACTGGTCCTTTACACAAGCCACATCACTTCCAGTAAAAAACACTGGTGATTGCAGTGTTTTTTAATCATCTTCATAATTGAAGATGATTAAAAAACACTGCAGCTTGACAGAACTGAGATTTTGTGAGAACCTGCTCTGACAGCAAAAATGATACACCAATAAAATCTACAATCAGTCGATTTCTTGTCATGGCCCATGTCCAACACCAAAAACGTAGCTGAAGTGGTTTTAGCTGTGGGCTGTAAAAATGAAAAGCACATCTTCCTCTTCATAAGCAGTGTTTCATATCGCTCGATATCCATAAATATTTACATTTTTTATGACTCATTTATGATAAGGACCAGGAGAAAAATATATTACATTTAAACATTTTTATTTTAAAATTAACCTTCCTCTGATCGTAATCCTCTCAGTTATTAAGACAGAAATGTCGACAACCAGGAAAACTCAAATAATTATAATGTAAACATAAGTCTAAATTCACAATGAACACTTAACAATTATCTCAACATTTAAGGTGCGAAATGAAAGAAAATGTAAGAAATGCTTAATAAAGTGTAATAAAATTGTGCAAAGTGTTAAATATAAACACAGAGAAACCTAAGAATTTAGTGCAAGTTTAGTGCTAGGAAGTTCACTAGCTGTTCACCTTCTGGTGAATAAAGTGTTTTTAAATATGTGCAGAGTTTTGTAAACATAAATAAAACTGAGGTAGACTGAGATACATCTGTACTATAAAGATGTAAACAAACCTGATACAGTACAGTAACAATGTTTGAAATATAAAACCTGCAGAAATATGAAAAAGTAACTCAAAGTTATTCTTACTCTAATCATACTTGAAGTTAAACTATTCACTTTTTTATTGCGCACATTTTCTGCTCATCAGTCACCAGTTACTGAAGAGGAATTCAGCAGACCAGCACGAGACAACGATATGGCGCAACCAAAGAGATACTGTTACATGATTGGCTGTTAGTGTGTCACTCCCTACTGTATGTTGCTAGGTTACCAGAGAGTGAGTGCCTTTGTTAATGCAACCAAACTTGCTTCGCAACCTCTGTTTTCCTCTGACGAAGAATAAAAAAATATCGAACGTTTTATCGAGTACATTTTTTACTGATATCGATCACGTGTATATCACGAAACATATCGTTATTGTTTTATCGCCCAGCCCTATACATACTGTTTCATGTGAACAGAGTTGTGCTGATTCAAGGTAGATATAATAAATGACAGCCAGTGCCTAAACACCTGAGTAGCTTGCAGCTATACGGACCCTAAAGAAAGTAGTAGATTCGTTGGGTCAGGGAAAAGACACTCCTTTCACGTATCGTTGACGTTTAACTCACCAGGAGGAAACCAAACACATGGAACACATGTGAAGCACAGTGCTCTCACACATGGTGCTGTAACATTACCTGATCTGTGCTGTTTTCAACAGGAGTATAACTGTGTATACTGAGAAGTAGGACAGTGTATACCATTCAGTTAGAGCCAGTGGTGTTTATAATGTAGGAAAAGAAAAGGGCCTTCATACAGGAAGACCATGAGTGGAACTGCTGCCCCATACAGTAATGACAACGTTAAATGACCTGACAGTTGAATCTCAAAAGACAGACTCCCTATTATAGGCTGTAGAACCTGGCCAAAATTTGCCCCGTATGAAATCCAAGTAATGTCTATTAAAGTACCTTAAACACAAACATCTCCCGGCGCAGGATGGCGAGTGTGTTGAAGTCGCCATCGCAGATGTTGGGCTTGCCGTTGGGATGAGTGGGTCTGTCCCCCGTGGGTAAACGTGGTGGTCGTGTCTGACGGTCGTGTTTGCGTGGGTCTGAGGGGGGGTGAGAGCGTGGAGGTGGGGCTGTTGGTAAAGGTTTTGTAGGCTGAGGAACCTTGTCTGGGGGTCCTACAAAGAAGAATGATACATTAGATTGATTGAACATTAAATTTAAACTTTTAATTTTTCAAAAAAGAGACATTTTTATATGTAAACTAAAATATTTTTGACTTGAGGAAAACTGCATTGAGGTTGTGTGGCACAGTCCAAAAAGGCCATTAGTGCTCTTATGTGTATTAAGGAAGTGATGGGTGAGAACAATCATGATCCTGCAATGTTGCCCAGGAGGCAAGCTCAGACGATTACAGGGATAGTTACACCTCCGGTTATCCTAGCATAGTCTGATCAGCAGGGGGAAGAAGGAGATTTAATTCACTGACTGAAATAATTCCCTAAAATAGATGGTGGGTTAGAAGAGAAAGCCCCAGCTACCATTACATAACATCAGAAAGCAGACAGAAAGAAAGAGAGAGACAGAGAGAGAAACGTATAAGAAAAAGCAGCAGCTTTAAAGGACTTTTGAATAAAAAATAGTAACTATAATCATGAAACTACAGTAAATCTGGCTTGGGGATTCTTTAGTTGAAAAGATGATGAGTCTCTGCACTACAAACAATAACACTGAATTTGCCTAAAGAGCTGAACAGCTATATTGTTGTAATCAGCAGCATTTTTTGGCTACTTCTGCTTTCTGTGTTGTGTTTGTAAAGAGTGTTCTGTACGTGTAAAGTCAAACTAATACAGCCAAAAAGGTTTCGGTCAAGACACCTGACAAACACATATATGTGTTTCTTGAATATCCTACGCAGCTTTACCCAACCACCCACCCCACCGCTGTTATTATAGCCTCCACTCTTCTGGGAAGGCTTTCCACTAGACTTTGGAACCTGAAACTGCTACTGTTGTTCTTGGGCATATCCTTTAGTAAAGTCAGACACCGACATCCAGTGATGTCGATCCAGTGAATCACCCCGATGGTGATTAATGGGGTTCACTCAAGAGCTTCCATTACAACCTTGACATACCATGTCTTCATGGAGCTTGCTGTGTACATGGAGACACTGTCATGCTGGAAAAGGTTTTGCTCCCTTAGTTCTAGTGAAGGGAATTCTTAATGCTACGGATTAATACACAGACATTTTATGCAATTGTGTGCTTGCAGTTTTGAAACAAAGACCCACATATGTAAGACCCACATATGGGTGTGATGGTAAGATGTAAAAGCTAAATAATAACTTTACTGATTAGAAACAACAGACACACCAATGTTTATATGGTGAATTACGATAAACAATTTGTGAAAGTCAACAAGCTGTTTATATGCTAATCAAGCTCACCAAAAATCAGAGACATTTTTTTATTTTATGTTGAAACATAACCATAAAAAAATGGTGCATCCCTAGTTCCAGCGTCCTCAAACCCACTTACATTCAGTGAATCATTTTCCTTGTCATCTAAAAAATAGTTATACTCCGTGTACCTTATATATCTGATCTGCTTCCTGTTGCTATAAACTCTGTATATAAACTATGGCATATTAAAAAAATAGAAAACTGCTCTGGTTTGAATGCAGTTTTTTTGCGTATCTGTCTGTGTGCACACGTCATAGGCTGTTTGTGACTATTATCTTACACCCTGATCTTCTGCTTCAGACCTCATCCTGTGTGTATGGACTTCTCCACAGAAGAAAGGCTGGAAAGGAAATGGAACAGGAAGAGCAGAAAGTGACTTGAGGGGGTAGGAGTGTACTGAGGATGTGAACATCTGCCCAAGGAGCCCAGGGCTGATCTGCCTTTGCAGTTGTATAGGATGGGCAGAGTGTAGAGGAGAAAGGAAATCAGTGAAAGAGAGGAGGGGGTGAGAGGAAACGCTAACCTTGTGAAGCTCTGCCCTGACCAAATTGATTTCTGCATTCACTGAATAGATGGTCAGAGGCAGTCTTTGTCTTTTTTGTTGCTGTTTTGGCCGATTACTGGTAAATTCTTTTGAAGAATTCAAATTTAAAGGACATGAATAAAATATGTTCTCCATTTCTCAATAAGCGTCACTCTAGCCTGCTGCTCCTGACATAACGTTCAGGTGACGGTACGTACTATAAGCACAATAAAATTCTTGTTTATTTTCTGAACAGCAGAATAAACTTGCCTATTTCTGAGATGTAAATAAAATCAGATCGCTAGCTTAATTATGAAGCTACATGAATAAGATATTATTCCAGCATGTTGATCTAAAAAAGGAAAGGGTTTCTAAACAAATGTCCAACACTTTTTCAAACCTTTACCAAAGCTTCAGTGACCAAGTTGATGCTGAGTCATGATCGGTTTTGAGGCTGTAACTCTTACCATAAATCTTCTGGATGCCCTGCAGGTCATCATGAGGCAGTTTGAAGTTCTCCGTGTCCATGTACTGGTAGAATGGGGCCATGATTGCTGTGGGGTCATTGGAGTGCTCCAAACCTAACGCATGGCCCAGCTCATGCACTGCCACCAGGAACAGGTCATTACCTACACACAAACAAACACACAGAGAGTGAGTCTCTGACCTGGCCAATGATAGATGGAAATGATAGACCTGTATACTGCATGTGCATGTAATTGTACTTTGCCTCAGTACACACACACACACTTATATGTATATATATAAAAAAAGTCTGACCATAGCTACTGATGGGACCTATTATTGTATCAGGCACTGTACCTAAAAACATCCACACATCAAAATGCGGTACTTTCTGAGAGCACGGAACACAGTGCCCTTACAGCTCTGTAATCATACTGTGATTTTACACTGTAGTAAACTGTGGAGGCAAAAGAAACCACGGTAGCAGTGAGCCAAGCTCCTGTCTTCAACTAGCACCATGTGAACCTATCAAAAGACTGCGAAGTACAGACACAGATGTACATAGCCACATCACCAACTACAGAGCACTAATCAGTCCATCTCTGCTCTCTTGTTTCCTTCCTCTATTCCCTTTCATTTTCCTCCAGTCTCTCCCTTGACTCTGTTTATATGTTTTGAGTTCATCTCTCCCCCTCTCTCTGAACTCTCTGCATCTTTGTTCTTATTCTGAAATACTTCTTGACAGTGTCATTAACAGGGTAAGACAAAGACAAAGAAATCTCAGACTATGTTTGCACGCTTTTATTTGCTTTAATCAGACATCCTCAGCTCATTCCATCACGATTTGTTGTGTGTTAGCCCTGAGAGTGACAGTGTGAAACGGTCAGGGCTAAACACTATAGAGATAATAAGCATAATGAAGTCACTTTGGTTTTGTTGGAAGTAACTCCACCGAGCCGAGACATCACAAAGCATTAAAGTGAGGAACAGTAAATTCTTATTACATTTTCTTCTGAAAAATTGTGTCCATCCTTCTAGGATACATGCAAATATGTACAAATAAGAGTGAGAAAGTGAGCATGGAAAAAGAGAGAGATATAGGAATCACTTGTGGCAGGAGAGGAAATGAGGCATACTGCTATGTAATGGAGGTGTTTGAGATGTCTACTCTGGTCTTTTCTTCTTCTTCTTCTTCGAGAGAGAGTGAGAGTGAGAGAGAGAGAGATCCTCAGTGTTGAGAATTATTGAGTTGAAATGAGCCTGCAGTAGTTTTCTTCTCCTCCTTTTTCTCCCTTGACTCACAGATTGGCATAAACAAGGGCCATGCCATGGGTTGAGCCATTTTGTCTAATTAGCAAACACAATTCCTTGCCACATAAAATATACTACCTAGATGAATGGAGATAAACAACCAGTGTGATAACAGCTTAGACATCAGTACACATCAGTAAAGAGAAGCACAGAGTTTACAGTCTGACTTTTGCCTGGTCAGCAGTGCATCTAAACTGATACAGCAACATGAACAAACTTTGAAAAGTCCGCAACATTCACGTTTTATCCAGAAAAGAAGAATGAACCCCATGTGGGTAAAACAGGTATAAACTTTTATTTTACTGGTCTCTGCTCAAATAAAATGGAGGCTGACATGTCTAGATATTAAAATTCCATGTTCTCTGGAGTGTTTGACAGGATACTTTGAGATGTTCCTACTTTACAAAAGTCCACAGTCCACATGTAGCTGTAGCTCTCTACAAATTAATACATTCAAATTATGAGGCTGCATTCGGTATGTTTTACATTACCAAAAGACAATTATCCCAGGTTAGTTTTGAACAATCTACAACAGATATCTACCCTTTGCTGTTTATAATTATAATAGACATTGTATACACATTGTGTGCACTGAACTTCATGGCAGCAGTTTGGTGAAGAACCACTTTTGGGTGTGATGGTCAGGTGTCCACCACCTTTTGACCATATGGTATAGTCCCTAAAATGATAAACGCTAAACAACTCTTCCTGCAGGGAAATGTTCAACTAATAGCTTTGCTTCTTATAGTGATGGTGCTGCCCAACACACTGCATCCTGAACAGCTTGCCCTTAAACACAGTCACTTTATCACAGCAGCACATTCTGGGCTCTGAAGTCTGCCCTATTCATAATAATAGCCATTTGAAGCAAAGATGGGAAAGACATTTGAATGATTTTTTTTATCCAAGCTGCGCTATATAATAAGGTAGTAGGTTACTTTATGCTTCTCCATACAGGATCTGACAACACAATATATAATATATAAAGTTTTTATGTCAAGCTGCTTCTCATGAAGCAAATATAGGTTGGCATAATATTAATTACATCTCTCTACCACCTCTAGGCACATGTTCTCTCTTTCTTTCTCTCTCTCTCTCTCTCTCTCTCTCTCTCTCTCTCTCTCTCTCACACACACACCAAGCAACACAGCCAGGTTAACCTGCAGCACCTGAAGGAAAGGCAGCAGTTCGCCTTTACACAACTAGGCTTATTTTGATGGTTTTAGGAAACACTGTCACTATACACTAGACCTCATTAATAATAGCCAGTTTATTACAAATGAGACATACAGAGTACATGTATTGTCATGCATTAAACCCCCCAATACACACATACACATACAGACACACATACAGACACACACAGACACATTTCAGCAGCATTAAATGTGATTCTAAAAGCTGGATAGACGAACATAATATCCAATATTCTGTGTATTGCTAGTGTGCAGAAAGAAAACTGCAGTTTCATGGGAATGTCTGAGGTTCGTGTCTTTTTTCAGTCATCTTCATTTAAAGATATGATCCTGCTCAGGTTAATTTTGTTAACTTATACATTTAAAGAAAGATTTTGTTTCTTCCTCTGTCTAAATGGTGCATGAATGCTTGCTGTAGCCATGTTTATTTTTAAATACATCTAGGTGCAGCACTGACACATGTGTCATATGAGAAATCTGTTTCCATCTCTCTTTTTCACATTGTTTTCAGTAAAACAGCCTTTCCACCTAAATGTAAAGACGTTTTTGCCCACTGCTTAAACATTTTTAACAGTTTCAGGATTAAAAGAAAAGAGCTGGATGGAAAACCCCAAAGTGATTGTAACAAAAGAGAACAAGACAGCAGCTTTCATTCCAGGTGACCTTATACAATTGCCTAATCTTGAACGCAGGCCTCTCCTGACCCTCAGGCTTTGGATGCTGGCTCAGCTCCTGTAATGTACACAAGGCTCTCCACAGGGACCTCTGCTGCAGCATTTTGTTCTGGATGATAATGTCGGCCCATGCCTGCAGGGCACTTACTAAATATGCAGTTCTCCAGGGGAACAGTACATCAAGGAAACAATACTGGTGGCCTTACAAGATCTCTCTCCCGAGCCTTGGAGCACTCTGCCTTTCTCTTGTCTGTTTCACACTTATGCGTTCTTCTCATTTCTCTGGAGCAGACGGAGGCAGAAGAAGAGAGAACTTTTGTAGGACCAGATGAAAACCTGCCCGTTAAGCCCTTTCTCTCGATGCGTATCAACATAAGCCTAAGCTAGAAGTAACACAAATTACAGATGTTTCAGATGTAGAACAAATGTTGGATGTTAGTGTTATGTATGTGTCAGTATCCAGGGACTGAGTCAGTATCTAGGGAATCATAGCACAAATCAAGAATGATCTGGAATAAGTATTCAAATATCAGACAGTTTTGATGATGTGAAAACAATTTGCTTTTATTTTGCCAACTGGTTTCCCTTTGTGTACTGAGGTTTGGGTTAGTGTTAGAAACGGGTTGAGGCATATCATTATTTATGCCAATGAAACATCCTTACAAAGATAGTAAGACATTTACATTTGCATATATGGCATTTGGCAAACGCCCGTATCCAGAGTGACTTTCATTTTTATCTCCATTTATATACAACTGAGCAATTAATGGTGAAGTTCCTTGCTCAAGGGCAGTGTTGTGCTAGTTACTAAGAAATAGTAACTAGTTACAGTTACTAGTTACTTCATTCACTAAATAACTCAATTACTTTGTTGATTACTTACACCAAAAAGTAACGCATTACTGTTAAAAGTAACTTTTTAGTTACTTCTTTAAAGAAATAATGAGCATATTTCCACTTTGAGAAACTCGTCTTGCTCTCGCGTTGACTCGCCATTACTGCCGCACATACTTGAATAAACGGAAACACGCCCACAGTGCGGCGTCTTTGTGTTTACAGAGGTTGGCATTCACCAATCCTACAATGCGTCGCTTCTGTAAACAGGTTAGGCTGTACTACACTTCAGCCAAAATGAATTCATTTAAAAAAGTAACGGACAACACACCATATGGTAACGGTAACGGAGGTAATTTATTTAAAAAGTAATGCGTCAAAGTATTAGTTACTGTCAAAAGTAACTGCGTTACAGTAACGCGTTATTGCCCAACACTGCTCAAGGGCCCAGCAGCGGACACTTGGAATACCTGGGATTTGAACTCACAACCTTCCAATCAGCGGTCCAACAGCTTAACCCCTATGCTACCACATGGTGCTATATGTGAGGTTGTGTATAATGGTGTGTGTGTTTTCCATGAACAAACATTGCTCAAGTAAAATGCTGGCTCAAGAGTTCACAGTGTTCATAGTTGTCTGGTCTGAATCCCCTGACTCCCGAATACGACGCCACACAGTCACATGGCCATGCTCTACAAAACATGGCTTTTTATAGTCGCAAAAATCTTATGATTCTGTTTATTTATCCCTGCAGCAGCCACAAGTCTACAGTCTCCCACGAGATAAAGCTATATAGCACTTTATCTAAAATACGGGAAAAGACATTGCTTCTGCACAATAGTGGATTAAAAACTTTTTGTACATCTTTTTTCTGATGTAGTTTTCTTTTTTAGCAGACATGACCATGAAATACTGATCTCAGAACAAGGATGACTTACTTTTCTATGGAGAAAGAAAGAAAGAAAGCTGAGTGCTGACATTCCTAGCATTCTTTCATTATAATTTGCTAATTCCAGGGCAGATCAGGTTCTCAGGCTCGTTCATGGGTGTGAAGAAAGAGCCAGACAGACGGGGTATTGTGGAGGGTCCAGCTGCCTCTCCATCTTTCTATTTCTCCTCTCTCTGTCTGCACTCCCTGTCTGCACTCTCTCTCTCTCTCATTTCTAACTTCTAATGTTCTTGACTTTTGCTCTGAATTTCCTTCTTATTCCCTCCAGCATCTATTGTTGATTTTGCACTGTTTCTACACTCAACTGAAGCTTAAATACTCCAGCAGACTGTGTTATCCTGTGGTCTACGTCTCTCTTTGATGTGAGCTGACTGCTGAAGGTCAGGGGAGATTAAGGACGGCAGTCCGTGTCCAGTCGGCTTGGCGAGCAGCACTGGGCAGGCGGAAGAGGCTATTGCTCCTCGCATGGAAAGTTAATGCTGTAGTCAGTGGGTGAGCAGCTATTTTGAGGGCTTGCCTAGTGGGTGACAGCAGGGAGCTCTCTCCTTATACAGTGAAGGATACTGAGCAAATGCAGCTCAAAACACTAGCTCTGGACATCTAGCTGCATCTGACACAGCCTTCACATCCCTTAAAACAAAATCACAGAAAAACAGCCTTTCATACTAACAGAGTGGAAGGGGCAGAGCTCCCAGTAAAGGGAGAAGAAAATGACTCTAAAGAAGAGAAGGAAACGACTGTTTAATCCTCCAGATAAACTAATCAAACTGATAGAAAACAAGTGAAAATGTCCTCCAGCACACTTTTGCCTCACAAAGCTGTAACAGAGATCAAATCCATGCTCTCCCTCTCTGTCTCTGTCCCACGTGCAGACGGCAAGCTGATAGGCATCGGACCCATGCGGCCAATGAATAAATAAGACTTTTTATCCTTTTGCGGTTGAAGAAGAGCTATGCCTTATCAGGTGCACAGGCACACACATCCTGCCAATCATCCAGCAAGCAAGGAGACCGGGTCGACAACACAAGGACACTGTCGGCCCCTTCACAGAGCCGAGCCTGAACCATTAATCCAACCTGAAGCACAAGAGAGACGGAACCGCTGAACCATGTGCAGACAGTATAAACACACACAATAAACAAGAGAAAGCTCAATTTGTTATAAAAAAATTTATGCTGAACAACTGTTGGAGTCCTTTAAGACTGCTTAATCTGTTTTATCTGAAAGAGAATGAAAGTGATCCTTTTGATTTGTTTGCTATTTTTTCTTAAGAGCACATAATCAAAAGAATCGAAAAGAACCCAATGCATCACTTTAAGCAGCTCAGATCCACAAAACAACAGTGTGATCCAAAATGCATTGTGTGTCCGGTTCACTTCCTGTCAACGGATCGACCCGGGGTTAAATACCTTTCTCGCTGCAGTTGAACAGCACTAGAGTTCACTTACAACTTGTTTTAATTTGTATCTAATTGTGAATGCTGTGTTCTCACCTGCACAAATGAATTGCACTGAGAAGAGGAAACACACCAGGGTTTGACTGAAATTAACTCAACACAACACAACCTGCGGCATCCTAAAAGTCCTGGAGTTTGCACTGATCAGCTTAATTGACTGTTTTTGCTACGTTTGTATACAGTCATGTTCTCAGGTAGAGGAATTCATTCTTTAAGCATACTTATAAATCGTTTTCCTTTTATCCCTTTATCCTTTTAAAGTAGAAAAAAAAAATTCCCTCAACTTTTCATTTCCTGCATGAGTAAAGACACGTGTACCTTTTTTCTCTACACGTATTGAGCTATCGCAAACATCTTAAAGAACATGAAACTCTCCTAAATTCATATCCTTATATGTCAGTGTAGAGCATGTAGACTGCAACAGAACTATTCTCTCTTATCTGCTAGTGTGGTGCCATGCTGCCAGGGTATCTGCAGGGCTATTTACAACTAGAATATTTTATAGGTCTGCTGTATTCATGGAATTTGCTCTCTTCCTGTCTCGCTGCACTGCAAGCATTATTAAAGTTAGACATCTGTCTGCTAGTCAGATAGACATCTAAGCCGAGGAGAGCCAAGGGGCCATTTGCACCACCAGCCCTCAAGCCTGGTATTATGCCATCAGTCGTAATTTTCTTGTTGTACTTTTAAGACAATTGTGATAACTGGTCATAAATTTTCCTTAACACAAGGCTTAAAATGTAGGCTGTACCAAGTACAGGCGTAAAGTCAAGACCAATTCAATGATAATGGCTTTAAACAGTAGCCACTGCTTTGCATCTCCAGTCCAGATTTATAGCAAGTAAGAAGGTGAGGGATGTAACGGATGAATGGATTCCTGTCCACGCTCTTTACTGATGATATTACTATAAAAACTGTAAAAGCCCATGAGTGGTATTGTTTTGCTAGCTAATGTGTCCATTTTTCAAAATGTCTCAATTCTTTCTTTACACTTTAACCCCTGTGAATTGGTACACTTATTTACAGGATTTCTTATCCCTCATCTCTACTGTTTTACTCCTAAAGAGAGATGGTGACACTAGAGCACAGCACAATCTACAGCATAGGCAGCCTACCAAATATTCAGCAAAGTAACTCTGCCATTTAGATCAGTGTCTCTTAAATGGCTCTGATGCTCTGATGCTAGACTAGTCTCTGGACTAGTCTGTACCCTCAAACTGCTTTAGCAATGTTGACTAAATAGGTTGAAAAACATGACCACCATTGCCTTCAGGCTTCAGCAGGCATTTAACAGGTTAAATTAGTGACATATTTTACATCAGCTATATAAAGATGCACAGCTGTTATTGTTATTTTAAATAAATATCAGATCATGTTCAGAATCTTGGACATTGCGTTCTTAAACCCGTCTCTCTCTGCATCAGTGACAAAGAGAGTAATAGCTGAGTCAAAACACACACACACACACACACACACACTCACACACTCACACACTCACACACACACACACACACACTCACACACTCACACACTCACACACACACTCACACACACACACACACACACACACACACACACACACACACACACACACACACACACACACACACACACTCACACACACACTCACACACACACTCACACACACACTCACACACACACTCACACACACACTCACACACACACTCACACACACACTCACACACACACTCACACACACACTCACACACACACTCACACACACACTCACACACAAACAAAATAGCCCCTCCAAAATATAATAACATGTCACACACACACACACAAACAGAGGTTTTTGACAACGCAGACATTATAGCGCTCAGACAATTGGGAGTGTGAGAAGAGAGAAATGGTGACAGGGGAATGGGAAAGAAAGTGGGAGAAGAATCACAGGATAAAAGCAATGTGTCAAGTGCTCATCGGCCTGGAAAAATATTTTGTTAGCCATGAGTCACTCCTCATCCTCACAGGATAACAGTATGATTTATACATTACTTTCCTGCCCTGAATTCAGCACAGGTCATCTCTAGCATTTTTCCTGGTCAAAAATGCATCTAATGTATGTTGGTCCTGTGTGTGCGTGTGTGTGTGTGTGTGTGTGTGTGTTGTATGTGTGAGAGAGAGAAAGTAAACAAAGGGAAAGTAAGTGGATGAGAAGCAGACGAGAACAGAAAGCGTGAGGTGAGCTAGGGCCCAGACACTGGTGAAGAGGTCCACTGGCACACATCCATGTAGCTCAGCAAGAAAAGGAGGAGGGGGAAGAAGGCTGTAATCCCTCGCTCACAGCATTACACGCTCATAGTTGCTTGGCACCTCCCTAGCAACAGACCAACCAGAGATCTGATTTGACAATGCATGTGACAATGTTTGTGTACATGTCTCCAAAAGAAGTACATGGCACCAGGAAGGTAAGAGAGAGACAGAGAGATCAGGAAAGAGATAGAAATAGACAGGAAGAGAGTAACAGCACTGGCTCTTAGACCAAGACAGAGTGTGAAGATTAGGTGATTCATATAGAAAATGTGGAACAGCAGAAGGGACTGATATGCTCAGAGATATTTGGAGAGCAGGAGCAATAGGTGAAACTTATGAAAAATGGCCAGAAGAGGTGAGAAATGGAAAATTTAAATAGAGACGGGAGGCAGAAATAGAGCTGTGACTTGTAGATGTGAGATTTCTAAAAGATCAGACATCAGTAGCTGGTAACTGACTCAGACACACACTGTGACGTGCAGCATTCGCATTAGAGAGGGCCGTTTTCAAAATGTTTTTTTATTGACATTATTTCTGAAAAGCTGATATTATATTATATTCAGCTCACTTTGATGACAGACACAGGCTTCCTGTTGCTCTGGAAGAAAGCAACGTCAGTGACTGAGCTACACCTCAGACAGAGGACATAGGTCACCAGACAATGAACTCAAACAATCGACCAACCCTTGAATATGAACTTTATGTAAAGCCACCACATTTAGTTTTGCAATGGGAGACAAAATCTTAAAAAGCTTAGTTCATTTTAAACTGTTGTTAATTCAGTTGTGTTTGTTTATTTTATTTTGGTTAGATTTGGTAGATTAAGTATTGATATTGCATTGAAACAGCAAAATAATGAATAATGAAACAATGAAACTTATTAGAGTTTCATTGTTTGTATGAAACTCTAATAACAATTGAGACCTAATTGCTATCATTTCATTATTATTGAGGGATTGGGCTCAAATATTACTGCAATATATGTATTTTTATATTTGTTTCCCTGGGAAAAAGAAAGTCCAGTATTTCTATCAAATAACTGTGTTAAATAATAACTGTGATCCTCACCAACTTCTATAAACAAACAAATAACTTCAGGTGACAAAACAACACAACAGATTTCAACATGTAGTAATTTTTTCCTCAGATTTCAGTGTCCCAACAAACTCCAAGGTCCAAAGTCCAAGTTCAGCCTGATTAATGCCCATAAACATGAAGAAAAAGACAATAGCTACCTATATCATCATGACCTAAAGAACTCTGTAAGCACATTAAATGTTTATGTTCAGGAAGGAATGAAAAGAAAAGTACTGAACAAGTCTGACTTTCATGGAAGGGTGGCAACGAAAAGTTCCATTTCTCAACAAAATAGAGCTTTTCTGTAATAATACGCTTCAGACTGTTTAGACGAAGGTGGAAATGTGAAAAAAAAACATGGTCCAACCAACCAACCAACCATTTAACCAAACAAACAATCAAAACAAAAACAAACAAACAAAAACCACACACGCAGAAAAAAAAACACCTTATACCAACTGTCAAGCATCATGGTGGAGTGGCGATGATTTGCAGTCACATAACCTGAGAAACATGCAGTCATTTAGACCAAGTGGAACCCCAGAGTATAGCAGAATATTATTGAGACAAATGTGAGGCCATCTGTCCTGCAGCTTAAGCTGAGATGATACTGGGTCATCTAACAGGAAAGTGATACAAAGCACAAAAATCAAGGTTAAGGAATAGGCAAGTAAAAGTCCAGAACTCAACTCCACTGAGATACACAGGCACACACACAGGCACGCACACACACACACACAGGCACGCACGCAGGCACGTACTGTACACACAGACACACGCACAGGCACACACAGGCACATGCTCAGGCACGCACACACCCAGGCACACGCGCAGGTACGCACACACCCAGGCACACGCGCAGGCACAGAAACAGGCACGCAGACACAGACACACAGGCACACACACAGGCACACACATACACAGGCGCGCACACACAGGCGCGCACACACACACAGGTGCGCACACACACACAGGCGCACACACACACAGGCGCACACACAGGCATAGTTCAGCTGTTATATAAAAAGTGGTAATTTAAACAGTTTTTCTGAATGCATCCAATGCTGAGAGAGAGAGAGAGAGAGAGAGAGAGAGTTCTGTGACTTCAGCTGTTCCCTGAAGTCACAGGTTAAATCTTCACTAGCATTTCAGGAACTACCATAGAATTGTCTCTCATTACCTTGGTAATAAAAGGATGAATTTACTTTTAACACTTTGTTTTTTACACATCTGACACATTTTTACACATATTTAATTTACATAAGTTTACATAAGCTTATTATTCACCTGTCCGTCATAATATACCACCTTTTGGGTTTGGAATGGGACAAGCACATATGGGTGTGATGGTCTGGTGTTCATATACTTTTGATCATGGAGTGAACTTGGCCTTGAACGCGGCAAAAAAAAAACAAAGCTGTTCTTTTAAATTCTGAAATTAACTCTTTCACGCTTTAAAAGAGATCATATTACTATACAGATTTGGGGCTAGATAAATTATAATTCCATTTGCTCACCCAACAGGCTGGCTTAAATGTGGTGCCCAGTCCGATATCTATGTTAATCCCAATATGAGGGCACCACGTTTGCTCAGATTTTACAGGCTAACTAAAAAAAAGTTTAGTCACACAAGATAAATATTTTTAGCATATCCACAGGCTCGGAAAGAACCCACCAGTGTATAATAAAAATAAATGACTTCTGGCTTCTGGGCTGTCATTTTTGAGAAGCAGTGAAAAAGAGGCATTAGGGGTTAATGGTCACAGCAGTCGTTCTTTATCTGAAGCACTTGTGCACAGTCCGTACTTGACCAACCCCAGCTGTCCTACATTTCTAAACAATTTCTATTATATCTGGAAGGAGCTGCAGAAGTAACTAACTCTTATGCCCCTTTTCCAGCAAAAAGAACTGGGTGCTGGTTTAGAGCTAGCACTGGTGCTGGTTCAAAGTTGGTTCCACACTGGCAAACCTTCTAAGAACCGGTTTGCCTTTTCACCGGCTAGAGAGCCATCACACAGAGCCGAGTCTGACGTCACTGTATACGTGTCACGTGTCCCAGCAACTTTAGCGCAGCAGCGGCAAACACAAACACATCAATGGCGGATGTTGCTTTACTGTTAATGCTCATGGCATTGTGAACCTACATTAACATAACATTATTACATGGAGTGCAGCTCCATGTAATCTGTATAAACGGAGGTTGTTATCGAGAAAGTACATAACGTTATTTTATCATTAACACAGAAACAGTTAGCCTTAGCATGTAGCTACTTACTATCATGTGTGCTGATAATGTATCATATCGCGGTAAAGTAAACGTGTATTAAACATTAGTATACTTAAGGTATATTATCAAATGCGCTAACATTAGCCCCGCCCACAGCCCCTGACGCAAGCGGTTCTTAAGTGTAGACCAGCAACATTTTGGTGCTACATAAAAACCACTTTTCCTGGTTCAGAGCCGGTGCTTTGGCTGTCGAAAAAGAAAGAACTGGTTCTAAATTAGGCTCTGGCTCCGAACCAGCACTCAAACTGCCTTGGTGGAAAAGTTTCAATAGATTATAGTACTGTATGTCTATGTGAAATGGGTCAGCTTAAAACACCCCGTCTGATAAAATATAACATATCTAGGCTAAATGGGTAAAATGCAGGATAGATATATAGCTTATTTGTGCCATAATGCTTTCACGGCTCAGATGAAAGGAGTGCAATACATACCATCATGGTTAGGGTTCCCTAGGGTCCAGGGCTCGTCTGAGTCGAAATGTGTGTCTCCTCCAATGCCTGGCCCAGGGAAGTAAGCATGTGCCAGAAAGCCCCCTTCCCCATCGAAGGGAGAGCTGTCTCCATGGAAGCCAGAGGCAAATATGATTGTAATATCCACATCTTTCTTATTTCGCTCCAGTTCGCTGTAGGGAACGGCCTCAAAACGCAGCGGTGTCACGTTTTGCCACACATCAAATGCCCGTCGGATGGCATCATGGGTCTCCTCTGCGCCCACCTTGGGTGTGACGTTCTTTATGCTGTACAGAGGAGAAGTAAGAGGTCAGAAACGCCACTGTGAGGATACGAGGTGCAATAATTCACTAGGAAGATCATTTGACAATGATGCTGATCAAGTCTCTACTTCATGTTGTAATGTACAAGCAAATGTTCAACCATACTGGATGAAACGTGAATCTCTCAATAGCCCAATAAAACACACGATAAAACATATGTACTGCTTCTGTATATAATGGTATGAGAGGAAAAGCAGAAAACTTGTGCTCGGTTATACAGAAGATCACAGACGTGACTGATTATTCTTTTCTAATTAAGAATGATCATCATCATCCTGGGAAATTTTCAAATCCCTAAATGTCTTAAAAGCAAAAATAATCCATTTATACCTTTGTTAATTTTGCCGGAGAAGCAGAAAGGTCTGTATATTTTAGGAAACCGAGTCCTGATGCATGCCAGGTTTCTGAGACAGTGGTCATTATCAGCAGTATTATCAGCAAATTTTAAACCTTCAATAACAAGCACTTAAGATGCCTTTCACTCAGAGATCAGAAACAGGTTTGAGATCACCCTTTACTTTGAAGATATAACGGTTATTTTTTTTTTTTCCGTTTTTCCTTTATATACTGCTCCTAGTAGGCTAGAGAAAACCAGAAATACAGAAGTAAAAACTATTTATAAAAACCTGAGTGTCTAATTTCATATTAACCAACACTCTGGATGGTGGTTAGGGAACGAAATGTGACACAAACTTTTAAATGACCCAATGGGGAATGGCTCAGCTCTCTCCTCTTCCTCCATACTTCACCACTGGCAGCTTTATTTCCTCACTAATGGTGGGTTAGTTAGTTAGATATGTTAGTTAGCATGTTTTATTCCTGAATGATTCCTAATACAAACTGAAATCAAAGCATTAGGAAACATCTGATCAAATTAGGACAGAAATCAGATTTATATGCAGGGATTAGAATGCGGGTCAGGAAAGAGAATATGATGTAGTGTAACATTATAACATTTACAGAAAAGAACACGTGAGCTGAAAAGATTAAAGTATCTATATATATCCTGACTGGACTGTAAATAGCTGATTTAAAGTGAAGAAGCGTTGACTGTCAGAGAGACAGAGAGGTTAAAGGGAAGGTGATTGCTTCATTAGTCCAATACTGCTGCTGGTTAGTTTAGAGAGACCTGAGGGCAAGACATCTGCAGTGTGGACCTGCCTTTACATATAGCCTTTAAAATGCCAACAGGATCAGTGTTAAATCCAGGCGGTCTATGAGGCTACACATACTTACACCAATACATCACAGGAGTTCCTTCTTCTTCTTCTTATTATTATTATTACATAACAAAGAGGTTTGTACTCCTCACAATACCTGTATGTGATATGCTTGTGTTGCCACTTTTGTCCCGTGAGTGCGTAGCGTCGTTTCCGTACGCTGAATCTGGAGACGCCACCAAGCTGGTCTGGTACACCACAGCGAGGCTTCTTCATCCAGCTACAGCACAGACAGAGAGGAAGATAAAGAGAGAGCGAGACCTGGATTACTCTCCAAGCAAAGCTGTCAGGTCATCATGCTCTTTGCAGCCAAGGCATTAACAGATACATGTAATTAAAGAAATAAATAAATAAAAAACACAAACATGAGGGACAGAATATTTCATATTCCATACACAGTGTACAGAGTAGAACATTCCCAAGGTTTCTTCCCAAGGAATATGAAAGAATATTCCATTCCCAAGGAATATGAAAGAATCAACATTTTCCATTGCTACAGCTAGCGCTAAAGAAAAGAAAGTACTGCACATCTAAGCCACACTTCTGACAGAGAGAAACTGTCCGCTACAGTCTATGCTCTCTCTCTCTGTGTGTGTGCGCACGTGTGAGTGTGAGGATTACTCTGTGACTGAGATACCACTCAAAGACATTTCAGCATTTCAGGCATAACCAAGTCCAGGAAGCACAACTAGCGTATGTTTGTGTATTTGATCCTACTCAAAAACCTACTAAAATAGTGACGTCATGTGAAGTGTCATGGTTAAAGACTGGCCTGTCTTCTGACAATTTATCAGTTCACCCATGGAGAACATACTCAAAACCCTGTCAGGATTCTAATGGAACATGATCAAATGACTCTAGCTTCTAAAATATTAGTATTTTCTCTAATACTGTGATCATGATCGTGTGATCACAAGAACAGTATACTGTGTGTAGGTGTGTGTAGGAGTGTATATGCATGTTGAGTAAGACCTCGCTCTCATTCAAATTTTGTTCCTGAGAGTTTCCTCAGCTGAACAGTATGTACAGTAGTGTTAGGGGGACAGATGGAGAAAGAGAGGGAAAAATAAATTCTATTAGCAGGACTATTTGCAAAAATGGTTGCATACCCATAGTGGTTGTCACTTCATATACAGATGTGAGGGTTAGGGTTAAGTACGAATAAATGGCCGTAGTGTATGCGCGCACACACACACACACACACACACACACACACACACACACACACACACACACACACACACACACACACACACACCCTAACAACAAGCAACGATCACACAAGAGAAGAACTGGTGCCTCACCTTATTGTGTTAGCGCTACGTCATTACATAGAAGCAAAAGGAAACAAAAGGACACACAACAATTAAGATATTAGAGGCACAAAAGGTGTTAGCTGTTGATACATCACATTGTGAGGAGCGCTTATTAGATTCAGCACATCGTGAGTAAATATAAATATATCAGGTGAACAATTTGGGCCTCGTGGCATCAAGCCCATTAAAGGAGGCACAGCAGCTTATATACAGAGCGAGATGAAGGAAGACGTTGGGCCGAGTCAGATTTAGGATAACATCAAGCTAATAGCTCTGATCGACTATGTGAGCCATATCAAATCTGAAGGCAGTTTTTTTTAAAAATAAAAGCATGTGAATTATGTTATGCCTGGCATTCAAGTTCCTCTGCATCAGCAGGCAGTGGAAGACGAGAGTCGGCGCTGAGCTGGGTGGCTTGATCCTGGTGTAGATTGGGGTTACTATACTTACTCTATGGTGTTCTTGTCGAGTGCACCGGTGACGTTGAGGCCGTAGAGCCGCTGCATGGCAGCGATAGCGGACTGCATACTCTGAGCTGAGCGCAGGACTGACATTCTAGGGTCTGTGGGGGGGAGGTAGCCATATCGCTGTAGCCATGCCTGTAGGACATAAGAGACACATGACAAAGGTCAATCAAGGCTAGGGTTGCAAAGGGGCGGAAGGTTTCCGGTAAATTTCCGGAAACTTTCCACAGGAACTTAATCTGGGGAATTTTGGGGATATTCCAAGTTGGAAACTTTACCGGAATTTATGGAAATCTACGGGTATTTATGGAAATTTACAGGAATTTATGGGAATTATTTGGAAATATATGGAAATGAATATAAACTATATCATTTACAACCATAAATAAACATTTTGTTTGGTCATAAGCAGACGTTCATGCAAGGTAATACAAATTTTAAAAATGACTAATTTAATTGTAATTAGAACTTTAATTGATTCTTTCATTGAGTAACACGAAAGCATAATAAACATTATTATGCTTGTAATAAACATAATAAACTTAATAATTGTAATAAACATATTTCCCTATGATTGCTGTAAAATGAAAGCATCCCTCACCCTTGCCCTTCTAAAAAAGTCCCAATCAAAATGTAAAATGAAGCATTTTTTCTCAAGCATATTAGGTCTCTGCTTCTGTGGTAGTCAAGGCCTGGAAAATGGAGGTGATCCCCCCCTTAAGTGATATATGGAGGATTTTTTTTGTATTTCAGGGGGAGTGAGTGTGTGGGGGAGGGTCATTAAATTATCTGTGCATGTTGTAACACTCCTAATTTATTGCTTATTAAGAGTTAGTAAGGTAGTTATTAAGGTTAGGTATTGGGTACCATCGAATAAGGTAATGCAGAATAAGGCATTAATATGTGCTTAATGAGTACTAAGAAATAGCCAATATTCTATTAATATTCATGCTAATAAGCAACTAGTTAAATGACCCTAAATTAAAGTGTTACTGTGCATGTTATAGAAGAACACAAGTACATGCAGGGGGTTTGGCCTCAATGGCCCTCCAGTAAGCAGTGTGCTGTGTGCAAGTGACCGAGGAATGCAGGGTACTTAAAACTTAAATTGCATTAAATCTTGTTGTTTTAAACAAAATTATGCTGCAAGATCTTTTTAACTTCATTTAAGTTCCTTGTTATAGGCAACTCTGCATTTTTTTTTAAATTCCCAGTTTATTCCCATATATTTCCACTAATTCCCATATATTCCCGTTAATTCCCATGGAAAGTTTCCAGCCTTGAAAATTCCCGGAATTTTGCAACCCTAATCAAGGCTAAACTACAGAAAGTACCGCCTTCTTTCAGAGTTGCAAGCATCCAACATCATCCCTGAAGGTCTTCTACCCACAGAATTGTAGCGAAATCAAAAAAGTGTGTTTGTGTGTTACATTACACATAACTGCACATTTTCCATTTCTTCATGCCCTTGTGGTTGTCTTTCCTATTAATAAAACAGCAAACACACACACACACCACACACACACAGGCCATCTGGCATTGTGCATCACCTTCACACCAAGTCACCTCAAGCTACTTCAATGTAAAGGCAATGCAGTTATCCAGCTGGACACGAATCCTGCATGTTGAACTGAGCTGGTCTTTTAAAAAAGTCTCTCTACATTATTTCAAAACATTTCACCTGAACCAGAAAGCCTCATTATACATCCTCATCCTCCTCCAGCCTTTCACTTTGTCTCCCTTTATTCGTAGTTCTTGGGTTTGTGAGTGTGTACTTGGCCTTTTCTTTGCTGCGCAGCGGATGGCAGATGCCTTCAAGCAGAGAAATGATACCAGCCTGTACTCTGCTTAGTCTTCATTACAAGACAAAAGCACTGGTCTAGTCTGCCAACGTGCCCCCAAGTAAATCAGAAACTCTTATCAATCCACTGCCACTCTGTCTGTAGGACGTACAAGATGTTCATACAGGCTTGAATTATTCATTTTTGTCAGCGGGAATCAAAGACGCGTCTTGTCTTTTGCTGTGCTATCAAACCGGGTTCACCTTCAGAGGCTGGGTGTGTGGCAGTGTGAGCTATTGTTCACTACGAAAATTAGAAACAGCGTATGAGCAGGAAAGATTGTACAAAGCCACTAAAGACTGTTTAAGTCGAATTTAAAGACATACTTCTTCCCCTCAGTGTGTAATCCTCTCTTGCTCACACTGATGCAATCTACCAGTGTCTAGACATTTGGTTGCTTAATTATTCTGCTGGAGGCTTTGCATTTCTTTTGGTTTCGGGAACACTTTCGGAAATAAAATAAAAGAGTTTGTTCTGGATCGCTGTATATTCATCCGTATATTGACCTGTCTAGTAAGTATTGCAAAGCACATGAGATGTCCCTTTAAATGGACAGTTTTAAAGGACGTGAGATATGATTTAAACTGCAGAGCCTGAGTGAGCCCCTTTACAGCGACCCTTGTGCTGTCCTCACTGTCTGTGTGTGTGTGTGTGTGTGTGGTGCTTCTTACCAGATCCCTGGCATAAATGCCGGTGAGAGCAGGTCAACCACAGAAATACACTCAATCTAATTTATTTGCTTGTAGACCCTATAGAGCTGTGTAGTGTAATGATTTTTCACAGATTAAATATAAATAATCAGCAGACAAAATGAACAAGTCTATTAAACTGAAAATGACTTTATAACAGGATGTGTTGCTTCATTCATGCCTTTGTCTTCCATCTGGTAATGTTTGGATGCAAAGTGATGAAGCGCTGAATAAAAGTTAAAAGTTAAGAGCTCACTGAAGCATTGTAACTGGTGCCACTTTATTAAATGCTCCCTTTAAACCTGACATGTGGAAAGCTGCTTTGTGTGCACTACATTTATGTAACTCTTATCTGATGTGGCATAGATGTGTGTGTGTGTTTGTCTGATAAACCAGCACAAACATGTATTTTGACAGTATGGGTATGAATAAGCCCTGCTCCCTGGGTGGGCTAACGTCACGGTCCTCACCTCACGTCACATCACGTCATGTCACATCTAATAGCAGCCCACATCTTTTGTTTAGTAAAATACACAAGCAACACAACACTTCTTTTGTTTGGAATCTTAAATGATAAAACAAAAATTTAATAAATTTAAAAAAACCTTTTTCAACAGGTTTTTAAGTCTAAAATAGCTTTTAAATCTTCTCTTGTAGTTAGGCTGGAGGATGTGTGTGGTAGTGAAGACATAGGCCTGGTTTATACTTCTGGAACAGCAACTACAGTGTACAGTATGAAGCTTTCACACTGGCAGTTTAGTCAGAAACACAGCATGGCTCACATGAAGGTTCAGTGATGTGAAACCAGCAAGCACGCCACGGTACCAAACCTGAACCTGAGCTCTGTAGGAGGTGCGAGGTCGAATGTGATGGAACTAAGCCATGAACCCAGGGAATGTGAACGCAGCTCGTACTCGGCTCTACACTTGTTCAGGAAGTAAAGTAAGCTGATCATTCTCTTCCACATTACGTGCACCATGAGTGCCTCTAAATAGCTAAATGCTCATTCTGAACCTCATACTCAGTGAAAGCCCTGCATGGATGTCAGATTTGTGGTCTAATGGGTGTTTGTGTACAGTCTGTAGCTGGGTTCTGCAGATATTGCATTAATCTGGCCCTGCTGCAAAAACATGGCAACTGGCAGTAAATTAAATACAGGTACACCCAGTGGTGACCAGCACAGAAATACTCGGAGAGATGCAGTGACACATATCATGCAGGAGAGTGTGAGAGAGAGAGGAAGAGACAGACAGCATGAGACAAAGAAAGAGACTAGACAGTGAGACACAGACACAGAGAGTAAGAGAGAGAGAGAGAGTGAGAGAGAGAGAGAGAGAGAGAGAGAGAGAGAGAGAGAGAGAGAGGAGCAGGGGACTGATAGATGATTTGGCTCATTGACAGGCCCCAGGGTAACTCCCATCACGCTTGTTCACTTATTCACTATGTGATGTATGGTTTTCTTTGATCTGCCTGTGTAAGGATGTTAAGTTGCACTGAACAGGTCAATAGTGTTTCATGCTCAGCTGTCTATCATTCAGTGCTACTGTAATTCGAGAAGATTCATGCTTTAGCCGCACACAGTATTCAGCCATACCTTTTTAAATCCACCTTAAACATGCACACTAGACACAAGTTCAAAGTGTGTAAAATTGATTTGAAATAAAAGCACCTCGTGAAAGCTAACATCACAGTTTGTTGAGGTTAAACGACGCCGTTTACGTCTCGTGACTGAGGTCCGGGTGACCGAAGGCAGTGATGTACTTCCTGCTCAGTGAACTTGTGTGAACTTGCAGATATGATCCAGCTCAGATCAGTTCACTAACGGGCCAAAAGAGAAGTAATTAGCTCAGTGGAAACATCAAAGCAGAACCTTTAATGCTGCCAGAGCGCTTCATTAGCGACGCGACACCATCGGAATGGTGATGCAGCCATGGCAACGCCAGACAACTGTTGTCAATGGAAACAGGAAGCGCTTTGCTGGTGGCTGTCACCTCCCATATTCCTTGAGTTCTCTAAATTAGATTCAGAAAAAGGCTATATACTGTGCTGCCTAATAAAACATTTTAACTGATGCATGCAGCAGAAAGTGGAGGTGTAGTGGGAAAGAGAAATGAAAATGAAAGGGTCACGAGAGCTCTGATCTCTAAGGCTAGATTTTCTACTTGCACTAATTTATACTCTCTTCATCTGTATTCTGTTTGCTTGGCAGTTTGTTCTCATTTACCCTAAGCATCACATCACATCTCTTAAGGTACAAAACAGTAGCATATCTGTAAAGCTGGGAAAGAAAAACAATCTAATCCTCAGACGCTCAGTGCTCAGTATGTTTGCCTCACACGAGTCTCACCTCCACCCTGTGTGCATAGAGTTTGCATGTTCCCTGTAATTTGGGAGTTCCTCTGGTAATGTGTGTGATTGTGCCTTATGATGGGTTTGGTGCCCCAAGGCCCTTGGGATAGACTCCAGGCTCCCTGTGACCCTGAGTAAAATAAGCGGTACAGAACATTGATGAATAAATAATCAGCTCAAATAAGATTTCATGCTTTTCAGGCTTTCTGTTGCTACGTTATATGTGATTTAAGATATATTGTGCAGTCATATCACACACCACATGAAAGTCCCAAACAATAACTATGGATTCACAGGAGAAAAGAAAATGCAAGAACTTGTAATGCCCTCAAAATGTGTTTGAGTTTTATGACACAGCTTGTCTGTTGGCAGACGCAGGTTTTAATCAGGCAGACTATTTGCTGCTTTACAGAAACTTTTGGCTAGATTTCCATTTCCCCATCTTGACTCATCTATGAGTGTACGATCTCAACATCAGGTAACTAACATTAGCCTCAGGTTCCAAACAACACTACCTCCTGTGAGCAACTCCATATTATCCAGGCTGTGAAAAGTGTCAAATAAAAACAATTCATAACAGCCTACTTCAGTGTGTAAAAATCAAGGCTTTTAATTTATGAAATGTAATTTTGAATATTTAAATACTTCCTGAGAATCACGAGACACGCACACATACACACACGCACGGGCCCACTCACATACGCATGGGTGAACCCACACACATCCAATGTATTACTATCCCATTACGATAGCCGCATGTTAAAACACAGTGTACATGAAGCCCTAAGACTAACATGCTGAATGTTTGCTTCAGGTTCTAAGCGGTCTGTTTCAGTTCTGATTCACATTCAGTGCCATTTCTGCGAATGAAGTGTTAAGGAGGTACTAAGCATACCTGCAGTCAGGCAACTGACTCAGTAAATGCCTGCGAGCGTACCAGAAGCCACAAGTGCCCCAAACACACATTTTATTCATTGCTTGGCATTCAGCAGGCCTTTACAGCTTTTAAAAGACTCCAATAACAGGCACACAGGATCTGTGAGCTCAGCATGTACATGTGTGTGCACCCATTAAACCACTCTCACGTCTCAGTCCTCACACACGCTAAATAATTGAGCAGGACACGTGCCACATAGTGCACACAGAGTCCCTATGACAACCAACCTCCCGCGTGCCCGGCCACACTGTACTTTTGGGCAAATGTCAAGAAATGCCACAGCCCTTGTAGTGACTAGCGCTAGTCTCACATTACACAGCTACAAAAGAGTGAAATCTGAATATTCCAGTCTCAGAATCTTCCCTCATTGCAAATCAAATGTTGACAGTTGAGTGCGCACATTAAAAATCAGACACGTTTGTCTACCAAAGGCTTTTTAAACACCACATGTAAAGTGTGGCACAACAAAAGCACAGGGTGACATTTCATTGAGCATACAGAATCATGCAATGAAAGCTATTTGTCATGAGTGCTGAGTGTCTCATGTGCCCATGTGACTGTGTTCATCACCACTGGAGCTTCCAACAGCAATCAGGGTTGAATTGTAGCAAACAATATTTCAGTGTCTCTCAGCTCCTGTCCACTGAGCTAACACAGAGAGAGAGAGAGAGAGAGAGAGAGAGAGAGAGAGAGAGAGAGGGGTAAAGTGGTGCATCTTTTCTAGTCTAGGCTTTCATGCAGAAATTCATTTCACAAATCCAAACAAATTGTCTCATACTGCAGATTCCTAATGAACTTGTTTATACATTATGTATCCTAACGCCTCATTTGTACAGATCTGATCCAAAGTTGTGCACGTGTGTTGAGTGAGATTTTGTGTCAGTGTTACCATAACAACAAGAAAGGCATGCGTCTGGTCAGCATGTTCAGCTTTTTAATCACATCACACTGCTTGTGTTGTTAACAAGTTTTATATGATTTCTGTATCAGCAATACGTCATCCAAGTGTGAATACTGCATGGACAGCGAGCAGCGTTTGTGACCATAATAAAGTTGCTTGCATTTCAGCAACAAGGAATGCTCTGGCTGTTGAGAAAAAGAAAAACAGCACTGTATAATGCAATCCAACCTTACAATGCACGGACAAATACAGACTAGATAATTAAATGAAACAGACAATGGTTTACACTTATTATTCTTTTAGTTAATGGATTATTAAAACAACAGGAATAGGAAAAGATAGCAGAAGAATTACAGCATTCGGTTTACTCTATACCAAATACAGCGTACATCCTGATTAACATATCAGTTTAATTATTAAGGGATTATCAGGTGGCATGAACAAACAACTAGTAGGTTTTTACTTTACCCATCCACTGTTTTTACCCATTATGTGGCAGTGTGCTAGGTAAACACACTGACATATCATAGGCACCCCAGGGGCTCACACAAATCTGTTCTCCCAGTAAAGCCAAGCTGACGTCAGAAAGACCATGTGTGAGCGCAACATGCTGCACTGAGCACAGAACACAACTCCCTGTCTTTCTTTCCTCTCTCTGTCTCTCTCACTCCTTCTCTCTATAAGCACATGATGACCCACACTGTAGAAACAGAATGTACACACACACGCACCCCCCTTGCAAAGTGGCTAAATGCCAAGTTCAAGCTATGTTTATTGCTTAACAACCAAAACCCTTTCTTTAGGTATAAAAGACACAGGGTTTGATTTTGTCACACAATGCAATTAAACTGGAACTCGCAGGCTGACGGGGCTCTAGCAGCACCTTGCACAGTTCAGGAAAAGCATAAACGAACTGGCATATGACTGACGAGGGTTCTCAGTAGTGGGTCTGCGTAAGAAACACAAGAAAGAGAACAGCCCTGGGGAGGCTGCCTGTTCTGGAGCCACTCTTTAAGCAGTTTATTTCCCAGCCATAAACACTGAAACATTAGTTCCTGCCACATCATATAAACATTCAGACGGGTCATGGAGCAAAACAATAAACCTCTGTGTTCATTCATGACCCTTTAAAGGAGAGTTAGATGTTGTGTTGTCCTCTGTGACTGAGCTTATGCCACGTCAGCATCTGGTGTCACACTAGTGCCTTTCAATAATTCAGAGAGATCTTGAGAAGCTTGAACCGTCAATCAGCATCACACAGTGTACTGTGTGGAGAGAGAGAGAGAGAGAGAGAGAGAGAGAGAGAGAGAGAGAGAGAGAGAGAGAGAGAGAGAGAAACAAACAAACAAAGAAAGAGGAATCAACTATACCTCATTTTTTCTGCATGCTGTATGTTCATGTGGATATTATGTGAATAAAGTTTAATGAGAGACTGAGTGACTCCCACCAGGCTTTGGCACCTGATGCTCGGCGGAATATAAGCACACTTTGACTCATTCATGCAAAACCACTGCTTCAGCCACAGAAAGATGCAGAAAGGCAAGTTGGTTTTTTTTCCCCTCCACATCTGATATAGTGTGAAGGAAGGAAGTCGCCCACAGTGCAAGTAAAGCTCTTTATCCCAGCTCCTGCTTCTTTGATTGTTTTATCATAACATCAACAAAATGAAAGATATCAAACACTAAGGAAAGAAGACACTCACTTTCTCTCTCTCTCTCTCTTTCTCTCTCTCTCTCTCTCTCTCACACACACACACACACTCTTGTTCTGAACAAAGTGACATTTTAACTCAGAGTCTGTTGGAAGACAACAATGATATTTAGCTCATGTTGTGCTGTTGAACCAGACAGATGGCATTATTTCTTATTAAGAATAATATTGTCAGAAAATTTGCAGCAAACTGAATGTATAAAAATGAATTAAAAGGACTGAATAATGTAACAGTGGGACCTCCTCCTCTACCCCCTTTTTAATTTCATGCATTCAGTCAACCATGATATGCAGAAATGACTTTGCTGTAGTTTGTGGTCATATTTAGTATTTTATTTTGCCAAAGCTGGCTGCAAAAAGTGCTGGCGAGATAACGAGAATAAAGCTTTTGCATGCATTGTCTCTTCTTAATACTTGTCTTTTGGGTACACTTGTTAATATCTATCACAAGCAATTAATAATGACACACAAAAAATAAATCTACTGGGAATGAGCGCCGTTTGAGAAGAATAAAGGAAAATAAAAAAGCATTCGTTATGAAATATGATTAAATATTTCAGTGCCATCGCAGAAAAATGGCCCAGAGAGAAGGAACAGCTTTTTAGCTATAAGCAAGAAGAACAAAAGGTGTGAAACTGTGAGAATAAGGACAAGGAATCATGGAAAGTGCAGGGGTTACGCCATACAAGCGATGTGCAACCACCGGATATTAGACCGCAACCCTATGAGAAATAGCAGGCAAAAGAGTTTGTCCTTTATCTCTAAAGACTCCCTGTGTGTCTATAAAACACAGCAACAAATTTAAGCCAAGAGATAAGTGAATACACACCATTACAATTTAAAACGCTTAACATTTTTAACCCTATGTTTGGAGTGTTTCTTTCTATCCCTCTCTGCAGAATCAATACTGATTCATGAACGTTAGAAATATTCACTGAGGCGTCTTGACTGATAAATTGAAAACTGATCGAAACCACAGACGCTGACATTGCCACTCTACACACGTCTAGTTCTCAAAAGTCTTTCATCACCGCACTGAAAAGTTCAAACCACTGGAAAAAGTGGTGCATGTGTTGCCTTAAAATAGTTTGCCCTCAGCCCTCTATTTTGGTGGGAGATCATCCCACTCAGTTCCTAAAATATATATCTTTCAGTGTGAATGCCTGCATGCACGACTGATTTCCAATGCAATTTCCAAATCCAACTGAACTGTAAAGAGACCCAGGATCAAGAAGATTAAGATGGGGTTTCATTTGTAATTGCAAAGTACACAGACATTTCCTTTTCTTCTGCCTAAAGACACCGATATACCGAGGTCACGTATTCTTTTCTGCTTAAAAAACGTCTCAGCTCTGTTTTACATTTTAAATACAAAGCAGGATCAGAACATTAATATCATAATCTGCCTTCTCAGATGAACAGGTCATGTAAATGAAACCCAAGCACAAAGCCTTTTGTTCCTGAATTAAACAAGATTAGAAGGAATCGAAATACACCCAGTGTGTCACCAGCACAATCCAACTTTTTTTTCTTTTTGGAAAGGTTAGACGACTCCTCTCTGGTTACTCAGATGACCGAATGGACATCCAGTTGTATCAAGTCAATTCATTCCAGCAAGGCGTCAAGAGCTGCATTAACAGATTAAACAGACAGCATCAAATCCAGAAAAAATGAACTGTCAGGAAAATATCAAGATACACTTTGGCTGTCTTTCCACTACTGGCCTTGTTAAAAAGGATAACGCATGGATTTTGTAGGAAGCTGAGAAAGGAGCACAAAGTATCATGTGTTGTTGATCCAGCATATGGTGTAGTGTTAGACAACAGACTCTTGTGTTGTTGTCTCATCTCTGATATCATCTGGACATCACACACCTCCTTCCTGACAGCTTTAAACAGCGACTTGTGGACTTTTTGTGTTATGAACCGTTATGTCAGCTGATTCTTATCGAATAAAGCTACAGACATACTGTATGAAACAGCCTGGATCTCTAACGGGTAACGACTCAAGTTGCCCTCAGTTTTGAGAAGTCTAACGCTGCATTGCTGAATAATAATAATAATAATAATAATAATAATAATAATAATAATAATAAAGAAGAGAAAGAAGAAGGCAGGGTTTGGAGTGTGGTGTCAGTATGTTTGTTAGGTCAGCGCTCTCCTTACCTCCACACTGAAGGGCTGCTCCTCTCCGTAAACACCACATACAATCCAAAGCACGAACTGCAAACCCAGCGGCCCCGGATAAACGCTAGTCAACCGTCTTCTAGCATGAAATGCTAACAAAAACATAATGTACACAGGTTTGGCTGTTTTTTTATTATTATTATTATCAACAGTCAACCATAACCGGAAGGAATAAATCCCCGTATTTCAGTCGGTCGGAAACATCGGTGAAGAGGAGGATGTATGGAGGAGAAATCCTGAGGAACGCCGTTAGCCTCAGAGTCCCTGCGTCGTGTGTGTGCCTGTGCGCGTGTATGCCTGTGAGCGCGCGCGCGTGTATGTGTGTGTGTGTGTGTGTGTGTGAACTGGCCGCTCGCCTCCAACACGCCCGATATGATGATGATGTTTTGTGCTGAGGAGCATCGAGGACACAAGCTTTACTGCGAGTTTTCAACCGTTTTCGCCTGGTCTTCTGCGCATGCGCAATACAGGAACCCCCCGCAACACACACACACACACACACACATTCAGGAGACGCGTGTAACCACAGTGCTGCTACCAAACACCTACCTCAGTCACACCACCTCAGATGTACCATACAGAAGATAACACTGATGCTGTACAACAACAACAACAACAACAACAACAACAGTAATAATAATAATCCCATTGAGATCTTTTAATCTGGAATTATTAATCTTTAATAATATACAAATAAAAATAGTTTGCTATTTGTTATATTTACAATGTCGCACACACTGCATGCTATATTTACTTTATAACAAATCCTACAATGTCAGCTGGAACAAATACACACACCATCTCCTCTAGTGTGTAGTTGTAAATCTAAAGACTCCCTGTGTGTCCATAAAACACTGGAGCAAAGATGATCCAGAACCACATCAAAGCTGTAAAATCAAACCACTGTACTCTTCAACACCTCCACTGTTTAATCCTGCAGCCTTATAAAATGCATTTATTTCTTTAATGAATTCGTTTGTATTGATTACTGGTGTATTGTATGTTATTGAGCTATTGTTAAGGAGACGAAGTGCACACACATAAAAAAAAAAAGAAAAAGAAAAGAAAGAAATCTGCCCACTAGAGGGAAGTGATAACCAAAATGTACATATACACCAACTACACTACGTTTCCTTAAATACATAGAGTGGATAGTACCTGTATTTATGCCCAATACATAATGAGACATTAAAAATATTATATTATCCAAATCTTAGTGTTCATTTAAAATGGTTAACCAAAGACAGATGCAGATGTAACAGCTGATGATGAAAAATCTAATCAGGTTAAATGAAGCAGATGAATGAACTTCCACTTCCCAGCAGGGTTCACACCAACACCATTAACCCTATTGAGGGGATTTCAATTTGCAAAGGGTCCAAAGGGTGCACTATACACACTAAATAAGAACGCTCTATGTAAAGGGAATAACATCATAACCATTAAAAATCAAAATCATTAATAGCCAACTTGACCCAAAGACAGTGTCTTTTACCTTTGCTAATTCAACAAGCACCCTAACAGACCTAAGGCCAAACCAGTTAGTTGTATCAGTCATAAGAAGATTTTTAAAAAGAAAGAAAACAAAAAAAGATTAATAAACAATAATGATTATAGCAAAATGTTTCAAACTTGGCATTGCAAGCATTTGAAATAATTTCCGAACAGAAATGGTTAAGTTTTTACTCTGGATTTCTCTGCACGGTGTGTTATGTTCCTTTAGGAATCATGGTTCTAACTATATCCACCAACTGTCAGTGCTATTCACTTTTTTGATCTAGCGCCTGTGAAAAATGAGTCATTTATACAACTGGGACAAATGAGCTTTAATGTAAAATGTGAACAATGTATGCTTGGAAATGTTAGTTTTTTTAGAACAGAGCTGAAGCCCCAAGCAGTTGGCCACCTTTTGGGTGTGGGGTTATGGTGGTATGTGCAGGGTAGGTGCTATGGTCTGAGTCTTGGCATTTTGCTGCAGACATGTGAAGATAATGGCATCCTAAACTAGAGCAGTCACACTCATTTCAGCAGCCATCTGTGCCACCATGGGTGCTTTTCCTCTCTTACTTCCTCCTCCTTCTCTTTCCCCTCTAATAATTTCCTTTTCAGCAGTGTAATCTTTAATGTAGGCTTGAAGTTTTGAGGCTCTTTCTTAGTGCCCCCAAACCTTCCTCTCAGAATATTTCTTCTAATACTATAAGTGCATCTGTTCACCTTGTGCAAGTATGGCTCAAAATCTTACATTTGCTTTCCTAACAGATCGGCTATAAAACTCAGTGAAAGCTGAAAGTAAGCATATTATAACATGGTGTCGTTACTCTTGTTCTTTCTCCTTAAACCACCACCGTTTAACTTTATTTCTTCATAACACAACCATCACTGATGCAAATCCTGAGATGAAACGACCCGTACAAATGTAGACAAGAAAGCAGTTGGACTTCTTTGAACAGACAGAAATGCAGTAGGCAGACTCCGCTCTCCAGCATATAATTTTGAGCCTGAAGCCAAGCTGCCAGAGTTGAAAGCTGAGAGCCCACAGGTCAAACCAAGTTCATAGACTTCACAAAACCAAGACTACTTCATTGCTCCAGTTAGCCTGAACTAATACAGGACTTGTAGTCAAAGGAAATAAGTGTTACTGACAATCTCTCTGACTTTTAGATGACCTAATGAAACCTTTGAGAAATATGTATGCATTTAGCACAGTAGAATATTAATAATAAGCTTAATAATGAGAATTTACTCTGTGGAAGGAACAAGCCCTCAGTGGTCTCAGTGGAAATGCAGTGGAAATATAGGAAGAGTGGATAATAATGTAAGAAAATGTGACTTGGGAGCTACACTTGTGTTTTTGGTTATGAATAGGCGGCTTGTTCCGTTATTAAACTAAAAGTATATATTTATGAACTATTAAGAGCCTGAAGAACAATGTGTGCTTGTGTGTCCCTGTGCATACCGTATGTCAGTGGGAGAGCGGTGATGGTGTCATGACGCAAGAAGAAGCTTGAGGAGCGAATAAAAAAAAGAGCGATCACAAAGTTCTAGATGCTCACAGTGATATGTGGTCATGTTCTTCATCCAGAGAAAGCCCCCTGCCTGTTTGAGGGTGTGCTGAGAGCACTACATCATGCTGGGCATGAGTAAGGAGGTGAGACCCCCTGGCAAGGAGGAGCTGTCATTTATTGACAGGAAGCACTATTGGTGGGGAAGAGAGAAATGTCAAATGCTCATTGTAATACGACAGACTGAGCAGACCCACTCTTTGTGCCATCACTTTGCATGTCAAATCCATAACCCCCCTGCTGTAAAGCGGAAACGCACCAACAGTCACACTCTCATGTCGTCCTCAAAAAGACAACAGACTGTCTGATTCTGGCCATCAAACCCAACATCACAACAGACAGACTTATCACATCCATTATTAGATTATTCTGAGATTTCTTTGTGATTTTAAAATCAAATCATATTCCACAGAAACTTTCTATAAAATTAAATTGTATCAGCATCATCACTATTATCCAACTGAAAATAAATTATTAATTTAAACCATATAGCATAAGCATAACATATATTAAAAAACTACTAGCTGACTTTGATCTTTGATTATAAAAATATTGGCTGTAGGAGGCTACAGGTTTTTTGTGTAAATTCTATCTACACACACGCGCACACACACACACACACACACACACACACACACACAGAGAGAGAGAGAGAGACACACACAGTATGTAATTAAGGATTAAAATAATCTTTTAGAAGGCCTAATTAGACAGAAAAAAGAGAATGGGAAAGATGTGGGTCTTGAAGAAGGTTTTAAAGACAGCTGACACGCATGTTCACAGAATCAATTCATGATCAATAATTCATCAGACAGTGTTTCATGTCTATAGTTATAAAATCTGCAGTGCCCTTCTAAAATATCTGCCGCCTTAAATGAACAAATATTCTCTGTACAGATTGTCAGATGAAGTGCTAATAACAAAAAAAAAACAAAAGTAAAAAAAGTAAAAGTCAGCCAGAAAAGTTCAAGTATATTTGTCAATTTGACCAATTTTCTCAGTGCTAAGTTTAAACCTCTTTTAGTTGTGTCAGTTTGTCATTTTTCATCAACATGGTCATTAGGAAAACCACAACTGCTAACTCATAATGTATGGCAGTAATACTCAATGCCCATGATTATATAAGTCACAATCACATCATCACAGGTAGAAAGTTAATCATCCTCATCCTCTGTGCAGCATCAGGAGGGGGTTTACCCTTCCCCAGGAGGGAGATGTAATGCTGAAGGACATGCTATAGGGGTAATGAGTGATATATATGTGTGTGTACACGTGTGTGTATGTATATACACATGTCCCACATACAGCACAGTGAGATTTCTTTCTTTCTCAGCTTATTAGGAGTTCAAGCACAGGGTCGACTCTTGAACTGTGAGGGTAACGACTTGGCTCAAGGTCTAATCCACAACCGTTTGAGCAGTAATACAATGTATTTATTAAATTAAAACTGTCTCTACATGTACTACCAGAAACACAAGATGCTTTCCAGGTTATATTCAAAATGAAATAAAACTGCTAAATTATTTCTTTTGAAAGAATATTCACTTATCACTATGGTGCCAGGGGCACAGTGACTAATAAAAAAATAAAATAAATCATATTCAGTCTTGCCTGTGTTGCCTAAGCTGTGTACTGCCAAGATTGTTACACTGATATTCAAGTGAGATGATAAGTACATGATAAGTACATCATGATAACTGATACCTGGCGTAATATAATATTGAAATACCACATTAAATTAGACGATGCACTTGTATCTAGCCATGTAAACTGCAGGCTGTGCACATTTTAGTGAAGGTTAGTGTGTGTATCTGTGACAAATAAGCATGGTCTGTAAACTAAAGTACTGTATAATAAAGCGTTAAGAATAACTTTCTGATATGCTTGTTTATGCTTAAGGGTCAGGCAAGGTAATATTTAAGTGACATCATAAAAAATACAAATAAATGATTTTAATGAAAAGCCTCTGATTCTATCTTTTGAGCAATATAAACAGAACAGAAATAGCCAAACTGTTTTATAGTGTTGTATCAGTATTATAGTTACGTAAGACACCATCCATGAAGTGCTCCATGGAATAAAACCACAGCTCAAATAATTGTAGCTAAGTTCATAGCAGAGCTACGGTATGTCAAATTTACAGCAGGTATGTTACATGCACATATGAGCGACAGCCAAAACAAGATCCATGAGGAATGTCAGAACTGGGCCATGCATTTGAACAGCAGGCAAAGTGGGTAGTGGTGGTGGTGGTGGTGGTGGTGGTCGGGGATATGAGTTATATGCAATTTCAACAACCACTCTTACATTAACATGGCCAAGTTGAAGAATTAAGTAGGATTTGATGACAGGATGGAGAACAAACAGCTACAGTAGATTGTAAGTTTCCTTTTCATTATCTAAATCACAGGTTCATGGGCTGATGAAAGCCAAATCAATTTGCTGATGATTATGAGCATAAAATAAACAAAGTATAAATATAAAAATAAGACAACAAAATTGTTTAATATAATTGAGAACAAATGATTTTAATGTATAGAAAAGGTGCAGTATGCTTTAAGTAGTATTTTAAACCCTTACTTCTAACCTTTAAGCTTATCTTAAATAATTCATAATAATTGTTGGATAATATGCTTTTTAATTATCGAACCAAATAATAAACCAGGATTCTGGGAGATTAAAAGAAGAGGTTTGAAGTTGCTGATGTTAGAGACTAGCACACATAATACTGATTGTACAATAAATCATTGCTACGTTGGGTGTCATTTTATATAATAAGGGTAGATGTGACTTTAAAAATGGTTCTTAATTCAGACTTCAGTTTCCAGTGCATTCCATAATACTGCAGGTTTTACAAGAAGCAACTGGGCCATCAATATTGTTCAAAATACAGACAAAGTTTCAGCAGCCTTGAATGATTATGCTTGAGTTTGTTTGACCTTTAACCCCATTCCAACATCAGGAGACTCTACCAGGAAGAGTTAGAAACTTAACATCATCTGCAGGATGGCAGAAAATCCCACAGAAGGTAAAACTAAAACTGCACATTAGGAAGGTTATCAGCCCTCTCCATCAGCCAAACTGCAAGTGTTCATGGTTTGAATTTTACTCAATACAAAACCCCACCCTGTATAATAATACATGAACAATCAAATTAGACGTCCATGTTCATTAATGATAAGTCATGGGTTACTGATGCTTAAAATTGTCTCTGTAAGTTCAATAAAAACAATTCGGATTTAAGTCATAGAGAAATAATTTATGTAAATCCATTCAGTCAAATAACTGACAGATATGACATTAAGGCTACAGCTGATCTGTATAAAACACATAAGGAAGCCACAGGGGTTAACCTCTGGGTTCATGTGTGTGTGTGTTTGTGTCCTGCCACATGGCCATTGTACCCAGGATAGATTCTGGACTCACTGCCACCGTGACCAGGATGTATGAATAGTGTATGTAATCCTGTTTTTTTGAACATTGACATGAAGTGATATCATAGTTGAATTTAGTTCAATAAGTGTAATTCAGCACTATCATAATATAAAACTTTAAAAGATTTCTCTGCTACTGTAGCTTATGTCTTAAACACACATGTTTCTCAAGCAAAAGTAAAGAGATTTGATTCTATTTAAAAATGTACCATTACATGTACATTCTGTAACAAGATTACATGTAGTTTGTTACGTTCCATTCCTGAAGACAGCAGATGTACTGTATTATTGTATCAGCTCAGTCGTTATACAGCTTTGAAAGACTAGAGGTTTGATCTGCCCATATTCAGAGGTTGTTCACAGACATGATACATGTTTTGAATGTTGTATACAGTATATGTAGACATGATGGTTGAAATCGGGCAAATTCATCCAGCCATCGTTTACTCACATGACTTGATTTGTAACCTTGTGCTTAGAATTTTGCTATAAAGACGAGATCGATATGATACCAAAGGACTATTTTAAAGAGGTTTTATTTGTTTAATTTTTTAATGTTTAAATCTTTCTTCCTTCTTCCTTCCTTCCTTCCTTCCTTCCTTCCTTCCTTCCTTCCTTCCTTCATTCCATCCTTCCTTCCTTCCTTTCTTTCTTTCTTTCTTTCTTTCTTTCTTTCTTTCTTTCTTTCTTTCTTTCTTTCTTTCTTTCTTCTTTTGTTCTTTTGTTCATGTACTCAGTTAAACAAGTGGCAGCAGAGGTGCGATACAATAACATTAATCCCACACAATTATTATTATTTTCCAGCAATTTACCAGACAAAGACCCTTTCAGGTGAACGTCTAATTATGACTAAAATTATGAATAACAGAAAAAAGTTAGAAAATGAAAGGGTCTTAATGATGTTAATGTACAGTAAAAATAAATGACAGTAGACTTGTAAATAAAAAACACTATTTTATAATTATTTTCTGAGCAAACAAAATCTTTAATGGTAAATGTGTTGTGATAAAGACTAATGCATAAAGGTAATAAATGCAAACATACTAATGGAAACAAATTTCATGATGATTATTTAGATTTAGATTTACTGGCAAATATTTCTAAATACACACATTTTTAACATTAACTGTTACTATGCTATATTATATTTGAAAACTCTGAATACACCCTGCGATGGGTTGGCACTCCGTCCAGGGTGTATCCTGCCTTGATGCCCGATGACGCCTGAGATAGGCACAGGCTCCCCGTGACCCGAGGTAGTTCGGATAAGCGGTAGAAAATGATTGAGAGAGAACTCTGAATACAAAAGAGTAAAGTATAAAATTCTTACAAATATAGGGAAAAAGTAAAAGTGCTATTTTTTAAAACATTACAAGGAAAACAAGAGAAACAAACAATACTCTTGGTGCTGCTTATTGCATTGCTAATGTTTTTCTCCGCACCATTAAAGTTAGTCACATTTGCAATAAGCAAGAGTGCTTATGTTTAAATAAAATAAAATAAAAAAAAAAACATACAAACCATACAATGCTAGTTGCATTTTATGATTCCATTTTATGATGGGTTAATGTTGTATAAAAAACATATGTTATTAGTGTCAGATCCAAACAATAATAATAATAATAATAATAATAATAATAATAAGAAGAAGAAGAAGAAGAAGAAGAAGAAGATAAATGTTTTTGGATTCCTGAAGATATATTTGAAACCCACTTTGAAAAAAATGCACCTCTTTTGTAAGGTTCATCTTTTTGAAACATAAACTGTCTTTGCAGGGATCTATGCAGAGTCATTGTGGGTTCACCTAGAGGAAAAAAGAATTTCTGACAATAATTGAAATGATGTGTGACCAAACACCATCACCAATAATTCTTAAATTAAGAAATTAATAATAATTTATGATTTCTCATATAATTCTTCACACTTTTCCTCAGATCTGATCCTAGTAACACTCTTTATACCTTATTGTTTATTTGTTTTAAGATACTTCGATTAATGCCGTATTATAGTGATACAGATTTATTTTGCCGGTTTAATTGTCATGTTCCCTCTGTGTGTGTTTATGTTTATGACTATGACTGAGAGTTGGCTCAGTTTGTCAGATGCCCCTTTACATGACTCACTTTCAAAAAATGGGACGCTTCACACCCACCACATTCTGTTCCCAGAAGGACTGACTTTTCAGATAATCTGACTGTATCCAACTCTAGTCAGTTCTTACCTCACCCCAGTGATCATCATCCCACTCTGTGTTTCTCCATCCAGATCCAACCTACACACTAGCCACATCAGACCCAGACACTCACATGTATGAATGGTACATCAAAGACTCAATGAAGTGTTTGGTGTGCAAAACAAATGAAGTGTCAACTTTATTATCTTACATGTAAATTCTTATATATATTTCTAGCTTGGTTTCTCTGACTCCTTGCTTTTCTGTTGCATCACTCAGGAGCCCCTCCGTGTGATCATCTCTTTTAATGGCTACAGTCACTGATAATATTCTACCGTCCTTGTGCTCTTTAATAAACGAAATAAGAACTTATACCTCATGCTTCTGCACTACTTTACATGAACTCAAAGGTGCACTTGCCGCTTCTCTGAATAAACTACAGTATGTGGCAGTCAAGTGCCCTTGTATTCTGAACAGAAAGATTGCAACAATACTTAAGCTTCACAAGCTTATTCAAAACTTCTGTCGAATTGCAGACAATTACTTTATCCTTGCCAGAGGGATTCGGTATGTGTTTAGCTAGCAGGGAGATCTCTGCTTGTCCCCGACTAATTGTCAATAGTGGCTTAGAGCTCACAGCTCTTATCCCCTCCAAACAATAATTTACATCCTGCCTCCAGCCCGTTCACACAAATTTGATTAAGCAATGTTACTAAATTTGTGCAAAAGAACTTCTCTTAAAGTTTTAGTATATCATAGATTAGAATACACAGAAACACTATAATAACAGTACAGAAATTATCATGCTCTAATACCTGAATTAATAATCACTTAAATATAAACTAATGATGATTTGAAAATACAATTGAAAATACTAAGAAGAATGCTAGTAACTAGAGGAACCCCATATTGAGAACATGTGCAGAAAGTCCACACCGACAGTAACCCAAGCTCATGATCACACTGTGGACTGTGAAAGTGCAACCCTATAATGCCACTGTTATAATGCATATATTTATTTGATTTTTTATAAATCTCATCTTTAGTGAGAACAAATGGTCCTTTGAAAAGGATGATGGTAGAAGTACCGAAAGATTGAAGTGTTAAATGATTGTGAGAAAATAATTGAGGAAATAAAGAGTGTAAATAGCCTGGAGTCTTGCAGCCTTCGATGTAGCATACAATGTAGTGCAGATTATTCTCTGAGAATGCTAACAGCTTGCTTCAATAAAGCCAGATGTAACTGCCTTGACTTCCTCATTATGAGTGTCAGGCTTGTGGAGAGTGTGCAGTATAAAAGCCAGAGCACTTTAAAATCAATACCATTGCACAACATTAAACTACTCTACAATTGCTCTTTAATGTCTTAACAGAGTCACCTTTGTGTGTGTATGTGTGTGTGCGTGTGTGTGCGTGTGTGTGTGTGTGTTTATCAATTGCTCCCACAATGTGCCTGATTTATCAAACTGGACACAAATAGATTACTGCATAGATCATTTCAAGTATTTACACATACAAGAATTTCATGAATACTAAAGAAATTGAGTATTTATGAAAATCCCATAAATTCTAAAAAAAAGTTCTTATACTACTACTGCCCTAGAGAGTGTGTGTAAATTTCTGCAGAACAACATTAATGATTTATCCTCAAAACGATCATCTGTAAATCATATAATGGACGATTTACTGCACTTGCATATGGCAAATAATGTCAAGTTTAATAAATCATTTTTATTTAGTTTACAGTATTTAGCAGATCCTGTTTTATACAGAGTTGAAGTGCTCCAGAAGTGCTCTGGAGTCTTTATCAAAACACATCCTTATGCTAGTTTACTAATCGATTTATATTATTGCAATTAAATCAAAAATATATAAGAAAAAAAAAAAGAAAGCGAGTCAAAGCAAACAGAGGAATCAAGAGAAATAAATCAAATCATTAAAGATGACAAATGAAATTTCATCTTATAAAAGTAGGACGAGACGGTCTGTCTGCACACAGCCTTAAGCTGTAAACAAATGCCTCTGCTGAATGAAGATTTAGTGTCACTTATTATTATTAATATTATATATTATTACATATTTGTATTGCCATAAATGTGAGTCAAAATAACTCGCTTCTGCTGTTCAGACCCCAATTCATCATTGTCAGTAAATTCCACTGCTGTGTTTGAGCCTTTAACCTGACTGTTCAGTTTGTGCTCCCAGGTGTCTGTGCACTCAAACCATTTGCACTTGAGTGTTTTGTGTGTGTCACTATATGCAAATCAGCTGTGTCGGGTACACGCTTTGTGAGCAACACATGCTGGTGAGTAACTTGTGGGCATGTTTAGTTCAATTTGGATTTTTGGACACAAACATTTACACACATCCTGGTGGATAAATGAGGCCCAGTGACAGTAAGACAAATGTGCTTGTTTATGTGTGTGTGTGTGTGTGTGTGTGTGTATGCATGTGTTGCATGCTAATTATAAGACATTGTAGTTATTCTACTCATCACCCCCTGTATATGTTTATTTGCGTCTTGTTTGTGACTTACACATATACATTTCAGCAGATTTAAAACTATAAATCTTAATTTATATGATGCAGGTTTGCCATTAAAAACAAAGGCAGATCATAGCTTGCTGAGAAGTGTTATGAAAGTGTACCGATTGCTGTCTCAAAGTGTTTCCTCAGCTGCTTTATTATCTTTCTCTACCAATAAAGGAGAATGGTGCTTGTTTCGTTTTGGTCCTATTTGCTATTAAAACACATAAGTGTTGCTGCATGCTGACTCAAAGGGTAATTTCAAATAAGTGCAGTAATGGTTTGAAAGCTGGTACAGCACGGTAGCAGTGTACAGGCTCAGTGGTATGCCTACACATGACACACACAGACATAAATTCAGTAAGCTGCACACACACACACACACACACACACACACACACACACACACACACCAATCCACTCCAAATCTTTTTGTTTGTAAAACCATTGTGAATGAATATTTCACCAACTCAATCACTGTTGTTTCATACATAAAATAGGTCACTTAAATGACTGTTTTCAAGGCTATGTCTCTTGTGCTGGGCATTATATTAACTTACAAGGATTACTTCAAGGTTATTTCAAATTTCTCCTCTCCATGGAAAAAAGAGCTTCTTTTGTTCAGCCCACAAACATACAATGCTAAGGGGTACAAGGCAAACACTCATAAGGGCATTCATGTGTTAAATAAACACCCAGCTTTGGTATGCCAGTAGAGGGACCCAATTCAAGGACCAGCCTACAATTTATAACTGTCAGAGCCACTCCAGGCTTAGACCTGACCTACATGCACCACTGACCCATGAGCACTTCCATTGTACCTGGAATGAAGCACTGCCTCAAAGGAGATGCTGTGCTCTGTGCTGTCCCATGAGGCCCATAGAAAACATTTTGCTTATTTCTCTCAAACCATTTCCTGCTTCATTCAAACCTGTCTTGGTCTATAATACCTTCGCCAGGGCTCACTTGTAAATGAGATATTTATCTCAATGTGATTTTATCCCTGGTTAAATAAAGGAAAAAAAAAAAAAAAAGATTATTATCCATTAATAGTGTTCGTTGGTCCAGAGACTCTTGTTAGGAGTAGGTTTAGTTTAGTAGGTTTACTGCACTGATTAGTCAACAATCAGTTACATTAATAATAAATTTTTATATTTGATTCATTTACTTAAAAACAAAAAACATATGTTCAATTCAAATGTATTTGTTATTTGAGTTTTTAACATTGGATATTGTCAAAAAGCAGGTTTTTTTTTTTTTTTTTTGTAAATTATACCTTACAAATGTAACCATAATGAGCAAGACAGAGTTAACAGTGGAAAGGAATAACTTCCTGAGCTGATATTAAGAAGAAACCTTAAAAGGAACCAGACTCAATGGCTTCTATCCTCATCTGTGTGACACCGGAAAGTGTGATTATAAATCATTTTCCTTCCATAACTCTACTCTATGGTTAAAAAATTAGAAATGCATTCTAATTTTAACATGAAGATTATCATGTTACATTTATCCACTGTTCACTGATGGAATCTCAAGTGTCAAAACTGTTCATGGCAAATGCAGTCCATGCAATCCATCTCTGTGGTTTCTAAGTGTTATTAACCAAAGCGCTCCCATGTATCTCCAGGCTGTCCATGTGGGGTCATCAGCAGGAGCAGCGAGCGGCCTCCAATCATCAGGATGGATCAAGCAGGACTCAGACGTAACACAGAGAGAGCTTGACACAGAGAGAGAGAGAGAGAGAGAGAGAGAGAGAGAGAGAGAGAGAGAGAGAGAGAGAGAGAGACAGAGAGAGAGACAGAGAGAGAGAGAGAGCGAGAGAGAGAGAGACAGAGAGAGAGAGAGACAGACAGAGACAGAGAGAGAGAGAGAGAGAGAGAGAGAGAGAGAGAGAGAGAGAGAGAGAGAGAGAGAGAGAGAGAGATTATTAGGTGTGCTTATTAAAAATTATTTTACATTTTGAAATATTTGCTTAAACAACAACACAAAATTATAATGCGAGAGTGAAAAATCTTGGGGTATTATAAGATAAGATAAGATAAGATAAGATAAGATAAGATAAGATAAGATAAGATAAGATATTATGGGAAGCCCTGCTCTTAAACAGAGAATAAAATCTTGCCAAATACCCAAATACCAAATGTTTGTAGAATGTAATACAATACTGAATCTGTTTGGGGAGAGAGACATTACTGGGTCTGTTACAAAACATAGTTCTGCGAACTAAATTGTTTCTAAGAGGCCCAGTTATTAGAAAAATAAACATATACACGATTTAAACACCGTTAAAACATTTTTTCCGTTAATGAACACAAAAATCGACCAACTGATTTCAATTTTAATGGTAAGACAACAACCAACAGCATGGATGCAGAAAGATATGAGGGTCAAATAAACAATATCTAAAACACTGCGGGAGTTTTACTTAACTAGTGAAAGTGGTACAATGCTGTGCACACAGCAGAGATACCTTACCACACTGATTGGGCCCATTCACACCACTCCATCACTGATTATTTTTCCATAACAACCAACCTTTTTTTTTATGTTTAATTCCTTACTTATTACATCAAAAGTGTTTGATAGTTTTTGTATATGTTCATTTTCTCCTCAATTTAGTCCCAATTCATCACCATTAGCTAACTCTCTCCCATCACACAACAGATAACAACTTTTAGGGTAAACACTTGCTTCCTCCAAGGCAGTGAAACACACCCAGAGGAAAATACTATCTGCCTTCATCTGTATACCGGAGCTCACAGACACCCTCCATTGGCTAGACTTGCTGTGATTGACAGGGGAGATGATATAACATTTCTCTTACCAGGACACATGATTAATTTTGCTACATTGATTTCTGACCTTGAATAATCTCTCAACAATAGAGGCAAGTGCTTTTCTATTGTGCCACTTGAGAGCCCAAAATGTTTGTTTTTGTATTTGATTTTTGCAGCCCTATTCAGGAACCATGAGCCAAATGCCAAATGTTGGTATAGTCATTATATCCTATTATGGATGCATATCCACATACAGATGTTTTAATAAAGAACAATGTCACACTCAAGTTCCAGGGTCTGATGTCCTGTGTCCTCACTACAATTCTAAGCAATCACATTATTAGACCATATATTGTAGTACAGACCATATAGAATGTAGAAGCCAGTATTTTGTGCCACAAATATAGCACATGAATGTAGCAATTGAAAACCATTTGAGATTCAGCCTACTCTCTGGGCCGATGATGACGTTTCCATAGAAACAGCCTTTGCCACTTCATTATGAAGGTTCAAGTGTTTGTAGTAGTTCAGCATGGTGATCTGTTTCAAGCAGACAGGGGCCTGGTTTTGTATGACTGAAAAATTAGTCACAGGCAATATACAGTAGCTAGCTTTAGGGGGTCTCTCAACAATCACTGTACATTCCAGATACAAACCAATGGCATATGACTTTTTATTAGTGGATGATTCTCATATCTTTGTTATCAGTGCAAAACATGGCTTGATATATTTTTCATTTGTCTCAGGATTAGCTATGCTAGAGGTGACAAAAGGAACATTCATGAACTGCACATGTGTTTAAAAAGCACATTTGGGTGCCTTCATAATAGTGGCATTTGTCACTGTGATCCATTGTGCTACAGAAATGTTCTCTGCAACACAGCAGTAAAAGCATTAAACTCATCATCAGGCACAGGAGCACAACATTTCTATCTGCCAGTGCAAGTTCTAATACATTATCTGCTTAAGATATATGAAACATCTAATGTCTCCTACAGATCCTTCTTAAATTCTTAACTGCATTCTAAAGGTTATTGGCTCAGTCCAAACATTTTTATTCTCGAGAGGCATTCACAGGACCCTCAGGATTTGATTTAATGCTAGGACAATGAAATAATCTCACTTATTATCACCAATTCAGCAGGGCTGATCTAGTAAGGCAGGTTACTGTGGATTTTAACCATATGAGGCTCTATATGTAAAGTGAATTGCACAATTGAAACAGACATCTAAACCCACTAGAGAATATCAGGAAATAATTCCATTTAAATCTGGCAATCCGAAACGGTGAGCCTTTAGTCCTGATGACGGCATATTGCTCTATAACAGATTCACCAGTTGGTGATGTCAGAGTCTGAGAGAGGAGCTTTGTGTTGCCAGAGACACCTTTCCTGTCCTTCTTTTCAGAGATGCTCTCCACTGACCTGCAAAAACTCTTAGAAGTGCCATCTGTTGCTGCTGGCATGGCAATGCCAAAAACTGTACAGAATTAAGGCACTTTTTGTGTATAAGTTGAAAAATAGATTCAGCCTGTGTAGACAAATGTTGTGTATTGAGTTATGTAGCTATGATTGCATCAGCTTTGTCTAACAGACATCAAATATTTGAACAAATAGTTTTTATTAAGGCTGTATTTGTACAGGAGATCTACAGTATAAGCAATGAGGCTTTCATATGAACAATATACTATGGAGCTTTTTCATTTACAAAATATGTATTAGATTTGTTGAGATTGAGATGGTTAATTTTTGCAGGTTGCAGTAGTCTCTCTAAGTTTACTTTAAAGGAAGACAAGTACAGAGAAAAGAGAGTAGCCCAAAAGGGCCCCTCTAGCATATGTTTCAGTTTAATACAGTTCAGACAGAACAATAGCATATGATGTTTTGCACAGAGAAATGAACATACCTCAAGGAATGGTACTTCCTCTGCTTTTCCTAGTTGTTAAACATTTCACTGTGATCATATGGAGTGTTACTCCACAGTCTTATAGGAAATCCCAACCAGTATGTTTCCCTTAAAGATCGACCAACCGTAGTACGTCGGTGGGTACACAGCAGGGAAAGTGGACTCAGGCCAAGATCCTGAGTTAAACTGAGGATCGAGGGTCTCATTCACTTTGATAGCTTTCCAGACAGAAGACATGTTTGATATGGACAAAATGTGCAATCAGTGGTGAATCCTGGGTCAGATCTTTAGTTTAGTTACACTTTCTTAACATGTAAGTACCTAATGTGCTGGAGGAAATTACAAATACTTGGAGCATTTTCTTGATTAAAAACAAAGTAATTTAATGAGTTGGGTCATGGTAGAAAAGAAAAGACAGATTATCAAGTGCTGTCAAAACATTTGTCCAGTAGTACTGCAATATTTTGAATTTATTACTGATGCAAGGTACAAGGTCTGAAATGACATTTAGTTCCCTAAAGGGCTTTTCTGTTCGCATTAGGGCATTAGAGTGAGCAAATGTTTAATATATTGATTATCCATTGTGCTTGAGACAGAACGTTGATATTCACTGTATAGAGAATACTACAAAAATGTAGAGTGTGAATATGTTTTTTCTGTGAGACTGGTGTCTATGTAGAACTTATACAGTCCTTTTAGAAAGATGGACCCACGAAAACTGTCCAGAAACTAATTTTTCCCTTCCCTTCTCTGTGCATCAGGAGGCACATGACTGCATATTTCATTAGTACATTTATTCATTTGATTGCTGCTGCCTCCTGGCCAGCTGCCTAATGTAGGCCAATTACCACAAGAACCTTTTCAGGCCTGTATGCTGAAACTGAATATAGGTCCTGGCAATGGTTCTCTGTCTTCTCTGAGTGCTTCATTTACAATGCTGTCTCGTATTACCTTTCCAGTCTGCCCCTGTCATACTTCCTTTTACCTCCCATCTTTATTCTGTGTTCTCTCTACTATCACAGTTCTATGGTGATTATACTGTATGTACATATAGGTTCTTTGTGTCCAACCCTTCATGCAGTATATGTGTAGACTTTGTCTGCAGATAATCTTTTTTTTTAATGCATATATAAAGTGTGCTTAAAGTGAATTGTTATGGCAGAGACCAGTGACGGATGGTCATGATATTGAACACAGAATAGAAGACAGAATAAAATTAAAAAAGTAGGTAAATTCTATTTGGTAATTTAACTTAATAGCAAAAGGTTTGTTCACAGGTAGAAGAAGCCAGCCAGCTAAACCAGCCAGCTCAATAAATTCAATTACGTTAATTGAAACCAAATTCATTAATTCATTCATTCATCTTCTACCGCTTATCCAAACTACCTCGGGTCACGGGGAGCCTGTGCCTATCTCAGGCGTCATTGGGCATCAAGGCAGGATACACCCTGGACGGAGTGCCAACCCATCACAGGGCACACACACACTCTCATTCACTCACGCAATCACACACTAGGGACAATTTTTCCAGAGATGCCAATCAACCTACCATGCATGTCTTTGGACCGGGGGAAGAAACCGGAGTACCCGGAGGAAACCCCCGAGGCACGGGGAGAACATGCAAACTCCACACACACAAGGTGGAGGCGGGAATCGAACCCCGACCCTGGAGGTGTGAGGCGAACGTGCTAACCACTAAGCCACCGTGCCCCCTGAAACCATTCATCCATTCATTCATTCATTCATTCATCTTCTACCGCTTATCCGAACTACCTCGGGTCACGGGGAGCCTGTGCCTATCTCAGGCGTCATTGGGCATCAAGGCAGGATACACCCTGGACGGAGTGCCAACCCATCGCAGGGCCCCCTGAAACCAAATTTATTTAAAAAAAAAAAACAAAAAAAAACACTTCAGTCTGTCTTTTGTTCCATCACATAATTTGTACTTTGATTGGTTAATGCTTAATAAATAATGCTTAAGTTATTTTCTACTCCAAATGTTTTTTCAAAAAAATTATTTTGCTTTTTATGGATGAGTAAGTGAAAGTAAGCTTAAATATATTGGTCCATATGGATATCAAATCTAAGGGTATTTCAGTATGACATGGCTGTCAACTATAGGCTGCAAGATCTTACAGTCTGGGCTTGAAAGAAATGAGTCCCAGCCTCTACTTTTTATGTCTATATTGTCTTATAACTGATGCTATTGCTCTCAGTTCCATAGAGGTCATATATAATCCACTTCAAGCAAATTGCTTATCGATAATACAATGATGTGGATAGCAAATATCCAACCTTATCTTTTATATTCATATTCACTGCATTTGGCCAATACCCTTATCTACAGCCACAGACGTTTCTATCAGTGAATACATAAATACTGGTTCACTAAGCCTCAGACTAAGAATACTATCAGCCTAAATCTCTAACACAGTAAAAAAGCACACAGACAATTATTTTTTCGATTCATTTTAATTTAAATTGTAATTTATGTATTTCAGAAAGAAGTAGGTCTTAAGTCATTGTTTGAAGACTTCCAGTGACTCAGAATTCATTCCATAATCTAGGTGCCACAATAGAGAATAGTCTCTATCCAGGCTTTCCCTGAGAGATGGTGGGACCAGCTGAGCAGTATTATAAATGTTTTGATGTAAGTAGGTGCTGGTTTGTTTTAGGCTTTATAGGTAAGCATAATAGTGAGTATTTTAAATCTGAGTGAGCAGCTAACTTATAACCTTATACAGTCTTGTATGAAGTCCTTGTGTCTTCTGAATGTCTCTGTGTGTAAAGAGAGAATCCTATAGAGTTCACATTTATTTGTCATGGAATACAAGTCAGACTACATCTGGCCTTACAGAGGGAGTGAATGGGCAAGGCAGGAAGGGAGTCCAGGCTGTGTTAGGCGAGGTTTATTTAGACTAAGTGTGAGAGTCTGAAGGAGCAAGATTAAAGGAAGAGGGGTAAGAGTTGAAGGAAACTCAGGGATTGGCCTTAAAACAGATGTGCGTTTGAACCTTGTAAAATGTTGAGGTTTGTGGGATAGAATGGTTTCAGTAGTGAGTGGGATTGATTTGTGTTGTGTGCTTGTGAAAGAGCAGGCCACCTGCTACTACCCAATGGGAAACACAACCTCTCTGCATGATAGAATATAAATAACTTCACAGACATACGTCAATCACCTAAGTACCTACGCTTGATCCCTGGAAAGTAATAACAAATTTCCTCTTCCGCTTGCTTGATAGAGGCTGTACTCAGAGCCCTAATGCTGCAGAATCATTTTGATGATCACTGATCTTTGCAGACACTAAGCAAATGAATCATCTATGAAACCTAAACCACCATAATGACAACTGAAACATGAATCTATATAAAACACTTGACATTCTGTTTGATTTTCTTTCATGTTGGCTTAGACCTTCGGATCGGGGAAGTAAAACTGAATGCTTTATAAGATTAAAAGTGGAAGACTAATAAACTATTCTGTCTGCATTGCTGATTTCATGGTGTGGATTGCTATTAGTTGAGCCAGCCAGGGTGAGAGTAGATCATCTGATGCAGAGCTTGGAGGAAAGTATCCGTACACAGCCATAATATTGCAGCATATGTATGTAACCTATAAAGGACCTTTCAGCTCTGGCTGCCCTCTGATAAGACTGTAAATATTCATATGCCATTTAACTGAGGGTATGGGTTCTGTGTGTGTGTGTGTGTGTGTGTGTGTGAGTGTGTGTGTGTGAGTGTGTGTGCGTGTGTGTGTGTGTGTGTGAGACTGCTTCAGGATATATGGCATATTCTTAGAGATGGCATGAGGAAGTATTGAAAGCAGCATTTGGAGAGGCTGGACTAACCCTGGGGCATTGACCATCTGGGACTGCACAGCCTGCAACTTATCAACCTGGACATCATCCGCCAAATGAAAAGCAGGCTATTAATCATCAGAAGGAACATAACAAAATGTATTATTAATTTGTAACTATTTCTACATTCATATGGCATTCCAAACATTTATTTCAATGAGACTATATATTTATATTATTCATTATTTGCTGCTACAATAGTAAAATATGCTTCTGCAAAACCACATTTTTTCCAGAAACTCTCAATGCTAAGTTTGTTTATCCATCAATTAAAGTTTTAATTAATTAATTTCCTAGGCAGGTTTTTTTTTAAGGAAATGACTTGGAGCTGTGTGGTAGCCTCTTCACTTAAGCCTAAAAGCATTGGCACACATTTCGCCTTGATCAGGCCCTTGAGCTAGTATAATGCACCTCATCCAGAGATGCTGTATTAAAAGCTTGTTCCTGTAAGACACTCTGGCTCTTTAAATCAGAGCTGAGGCTTTCAAGCTTTTGCTAACGGCCCACCATGCCAAGACCACTTTGGCAGTGTCTTCAGCTTTTTTCTCCATTATTTTAATTGCCTTAACCTATGATCAATATTTACTGCTCTTTCAGCCTGAGAGCTAGAGGACTAAGCATTTCTATCTCAGTTGTGCTGATTAAATTAGTGATCAGCTGCTTTGAGGCACATTGTTTTTTCTGATAGCGTTGTTTTTCTTCAATTTCACAAAATGCCCTTTCCTGATAAGCCAGACTTTGAGTATTAAGTCAAGAGTCAAGAGTCAAGAGAAGCTTTTATTGTCATTTTAAACATATATGAACCTTACAGTACACAGTGAGATGAGACAACTTTTCTCCAGGACCACGGTGCTACATAAAACAAAGACAGAGCTAAGGACTTAGTAAGTAGTCCTTGCCACACGAAGTGCATTTGTGCAACACTCGTCAGTGCAGGACAAAAGACAAAAAGACAGTGCAGGACAAAAAATACGAGACATTACACAAAAGACAATAAACAAAAACAGTGCCGACCAGTGTAAATGCTGTATGTTCATACAATATTACATGTGCAGAAATACTGGAAACAACATATTATAGCAGCAGTTACATGAGGTATACTTTACATGAGTTAAAGTATTATGCAAAACAGCAGTTTTATGTGGTGGTGCTGTAGACATGGATGTATATTGGAAGTCATTGCAGTCCATACAGTTTATTGTGCATGTGGGTGTGTAAGAGATTGGTGTGTGTGTGTGTATTGTGCTCATTACAGTTCAGTTCTGTTATTGAGGAGTCTGATGGCTTGTAGAAAGAAACTGTTACACAGTCTGGTTGTGACCCGAATGCCTCTGTACCTTTTTCCAGACGGCAGGAGGGTGAAGAGTGAGTATGAGGGATGTGTGGATGCTGACGGCTTTGCGGATGCAGCGTGTGGTGTAAATGTCCATGATAGAGGGAAGAGAGACTTCAGTGATGTTCTCAGCTATCCTCCCTACACGCTGCAGTGTCTTGTGATCTGAGATGGTGCAGTTCCCAAACCAAACAGTGATGCAGCTGCTCGGAATGCTCTCAATGGTCCCTATGTAGAATGTAGTCAGGATGGGGGTAGGGAGATGGGCTTCGTAAGAAGTAGAGATGCTGTTGTGCTTTCTTGGTGATGGAGCTGGTGTTGACTGACCAGGTGAAGTTCTTCACTAGATGAACAACAAGAAATTTTAATGCTCTTGACAATCTCTACAGATGATCCGTCGATGTACAGTGGAGAGTGGTCGCTCTGTGCTCTCCTGAAGTCAACAACCATCTCTTAAGTTTTATCAACATTCAGAGACAGCTTGTTGGATCTACACCAGGCATATGGCTGTTGAACTTCCTCTCTGTATGCTGACTCATCGTTCTTGCTGATGAGACTACCACCACGGTCGTGACATCGGCGAACTTGTTAATATGGTTTGATCTGTGCATTGCTGCACAGTCGTGATTCAGCAAGGTAAACAGCAGTGGGCTGAGCACGCAGCCCTGAGGGGCTCCTTTACCAGAAGTCCAGGATCCAGTTGCAGAGGAAGGTGTTCAGTCCCAGCAGGCTCAGCTTCTCAATCAGGTGCTGAGGGATGATTGTGTTGAATGCTGAACTAAAGTCTATAAACAGCATTCGTACGTAAGTGTCTTTATTGTCCAGGTGGGTGAGGGCTAATTGAAGAGCCATGACAATGGCGTCATCCGTGGAGCAGATTGAACAATACGAACTGGGGGGGTTCAGTGAGGGTGGTATGACGGGACGATAGTCATTGAGGCATGACACTGTAGACTTCTTTGGGATGGGAATGATGGTGGTTGCCTTGGGGCACATAGGAACAACAGCGCTGCTCAGGGAAATGTCCGCTAGCTGTTCTGCGCATTCCCTGATCACCCTGCCAGCAATGATGTCTGTTCTAGCAGCCTTCCGTGGGCTAACTCTGCATAGAGTTCTCCTCACTTGAGCCGTGGATAGACAAAGCACCTGATCATTGTGAGGAGGGATGGTCTTCCTTGTCTCTACGTTGTTCTGCACCTCGAACCGAGCGTAGAAGTCATTCAAGGCATCTGGGAGGGAGGCATCACTATCATAAGCAGGTGAAGTTGTCTTGTAGCTCGTGATCGCCTGTATGCCCTGCCACATGCGCCAGGTGTCTCCGCTGTCCTGGAAGTGGCTGTGAATTGTCTGGGCATGTGCAGGTATTGCTTCTCTGATGGCTCGGGACAGTTTGGCCCTTGCTGTTCTTAGGACCGCCCTGTCCCCTGTTCTGAAGTCTAGGTCTCTACTCTTCAGCTGCGCACACACTTTAGCAGTAATCTACGGCTTCTGATTGGAGCGTGCGGTGATGGTCTTGGAGACGGTCACGTCATCAATTGATGACTATCAGAGTTAATTTTGACATATAATTTGGTGAGTTTTCATCAAGGTCCTTTGGAAGAAAAAAAAACATAATAGTCATAATTTTGTTGGTTTTATTGATGATTTTCCTACGTCTACAGAAGCAGAGAGAAATTTCAGTCCAGTCCACTTTGGTTAAGCTTAACCACAAGGGAGTCCATAAGATGTGTTGCTTTAGAGCTACTGTAATGCCAGGGCCTATGTCTCCTTCTCTATCTGGACAGCCGGCTGCTGTATGGACAGTCCCAACTGCAAGAGATGAGCCAGACAAAGCTTCTGATCACAGAATTCACCAGATTTCACAGACTGAATGTTGCTTTCGCAAAACCCATGTGCTGTGGTAAATGATCCTCACCCTCAATACAATATTGCATTGAGATCGATCATTAACCTCAAAAGAGAACAAAATCAGCATCAGAAGTAATTCTCACCCTCAGTAGTGTGAAATATCACAACAGTGATTATTAAAATCAGTATAGTGTAAGTATTAATACTAAGATATTCTCAGTCATATATATATTCATTTATTCATTCATCTTCTACCGCTTATCCGAACTATCTCGGGTCACGGGGAGCCTGTGCCTATCTCAGGCATCATTGGGCATCAAGGCAGGATACACCCTGGACGGAGTGCCAACCCATCACAGGGCACACGCACTCTCATTCACTCACGCAATCACACACTACGGACAATTTTCCAGAGATGCCAATCAACCTACCATGCATGTCTTTGGACCGGGGAGGAAACCGGAGTACCCGGGGGAAACCCCCAAGACATGGGGAGAACATGCAAACTCCACACACACAAGGTGGAGGTGGGAATCGAACCCCTAACCCTGGAGGTGTGAGGCAACCGTGCTAACCACTAAGCCACCGTGCTCCCCCTCATATATATATATATATATATATATATATATATATATATATATATATATATATATATAAAGAATGGTATTTGACTGTCTGTTACAGCATCAAGAGAAAGAAAACCCCTGTGACAATATGAGTACACAATTTTCCTCAGACACAATTAGAGGAAACCACACTGGTGGGACAGAACGAAAGGTTACGTATGTTATTGTGGTTCTAAAACTGAGTGGAGGAATGCCTTGGCCATCTGGGTCACTCAGGGTGAAAAGAACGACCAGATGACAAGCATGGGGGATTTTAAAGGTCACTCACAAAGTGATGACTGGAAACTCCAGCAATTCTGAAGAAACTGAAGAAACAGGACATACAGGAAAACTTTCCTTAGTTTTTTTCTCAAATTTCTTCAACATGTTCTTTTAAAAAAAATGCAGATTAATAAAACAGGTTAAAATTTCACCTTCATGACTGTGTATTGGCTGACAAATCATTTCCCCTTCTCTGAGTGTCAGGAACCAAAAGAAGTACCACAAACACCAATAAGCACTATTTGAAGCAGCATAAATATATGCTAGTTCTAATTAACTAGTATTATTGTAGTTAAGACTAACACTACATGTTTTTAAGGAGATAACTTTACTGCATTACTGCAATGCTGCTCTGACCACATGTAGCACACGAGCGCAGCATTTGTAACACATGAAATTTGTGCAATATCATTGTTAATGAAACAGAGTCAATGAATGGTTGTGGTTGTGGCATTTCCATCCTTTTTTTTTCTTTATCATAGAAAGTGTCATTACATTTTGCATTATTATGTAATTTAGTTAGTATGAAGGTCACTATCAAACTATTTTCCAGCTTGCTTTTCTTCAACAACATAAATACCTACATAAATTAGAGGGAAGTGAGGGGAAATATCCTAGTATATTGCAAAAACTGTAAAATGCTTGGCCATAACAGGTCAGAACAATGATGTCCTGATTTGTAAGATCAACAGACAGTGAAACAGAGGAAGAAAATAAGAGAAAGAAAAACACAGTGCTGCATTCTCAGTGTGAAAGGTCAAATGCCCACATGGCAGCTCCATCTGTCCCTGCTGGTTCATGCATGCTGGAGAGGACTCCTGGGATCAGAGCTGAGATGTCACTGTCTCGCCTACATCAGCACTGGCTATACTCCCAATCTCACACATATTTCCAACATTTAATTTAATCTACAGCCCAACCAACCCCCTAAATTTTGTATTAGTCACATAATTACAAATACTCCCATTGCATAACTTCAAATAAAGTTATGTTGGATGTTCCTTGAATTTGGCTGCCCGGTCATTGGTATGCTGGCCAACGTACTAGAATTCTTCTAATATGTAAAAGAAAAGTAAGCTGGACCAATTTCAAAGTGTTTATTGAAGATGTTTGTGTAGCATAGCAGTCTTCTGGAACTTAACCCAAAGGTACTGTCTGTGTGACCAGACTTTATACCTGGTAACAAATTATAAAGATACACCTTAGAAAGATACAAGATGTTCCAAGATGGCGCCGGCAACTGCTCCGGTTACACTTTGTCTTTTGCACTATGACACTTTAACTTTAACTCTAGACTGCCACTTTAACTCTGGACTTGCACAGCACAGTGCCACTTTATACCATACTGCACATGGACACTTCACAAAATCACAAAATCATTTTAATTTGTACTGCAAATATCCACCATACGCATTTACGTATAGATATATATTTTCACATATATTTTTCAGATATTTTTATATAGTTTATTCTTTTTATTTATCTACCTCTTTTTGGTTATATTTTTATCCTTAATTCCATTCCTTTCTATGCTTGAATACCAAACAGACATCAAAAGCATTTCACTGCATGTTGTACTCTGTATGTATGTGTATGTGACAAATAAAATTTGATTTGATTTGATACAGTTAGAACCTTCTACTGGAGAACTTACAATGGACAGAATAGAAGGGCCATCCTGCGTATTGATCAGGTGATTGCTTTACAGACAGGCCATTATATTATGTACAGGTGGGGCACAGGCACAATGTAATCAGCAATTTGGTTCCCCCTTTACAGTTATATGTAAATTACAGATGGGGCACAGGAACATCATAATCCCCTTAGATCATTTTTGATCACACATAAATACATAAAGAAAATAAAGAAAAAGAAAATGTATATAAAACCAGCTGCATGTAAATGTTTTTGTTGTCCACAGCATTAATTCTGGCACTCAAATCAATGTTGATTAATAAAACTGCTTGCATGAGGAGTAATGCATTTCTTTTGTCTTGGAATATGGTCCTGTGGTGGTGATATGCAGAATAACATAGGTCCTCCGGAGCACTAAAAGACACACAAGAAAGAAAGGGAAAGGTATCTTGCCATAGAACTCAGATTTAAGCATTTTCCCTTTTACCGTTATTACTGTCCCTTTTTATTTTTTGCAGGACTCTATGGTGTTTATCAGTGATGGTGTAATCTTCATCCTCAGGCGACAAGCTAAAGCCTAAAAACTTTAGTCCCATCATATCTGGACTCTGATAAACATTATGATCCTGTTTGTCCTCTCTGTTTGTCCTGATGCTTGTGGTCTGTAATGTCACTGAATGTTTAACATTCTACATATCTCTTTACATACTGCAGCTGTAAAGTGTGTCTCTTGGTCTGGGTCTATAGGTTCTGGTAGACCCCACCGTGGAATTATGTCCTTCACCAGTATTTTGGCAGTATGAGTTGCTGTGCCGTGTTTTGTTGGGAATGCTTCCACACATCTGTCTATGTGTCTATTATGACAAGCACATCCTAGAGTCTCCCACACTTGGGCAATGTTATGTAGTCCATCAAAAAATGTCTGAATGGACCAGGTGGAGCAATTGTTCTGACAGATGGAGTTTTGATTCTGGCTCCTAGATTGTTCTTTTCACATGTGGCACAGTTTTTAGTCACATGCAGTGCTTGGGAACTTGGGATTCCACCACACCTGATTGAACCTGTAGATCATTTTGTCATTGTAGATCATTTTGTCTATGTGGCCTAGTGAGTGAATCTTTGTAGCTAAATAGGACAGAAGACATTCAGGAGCAACAGTTCATGTGCCATATTGCCAGATGTTATTATCATGTAGCTTTGTGCCATTTTCCATCCATGACCATATTTCTTCTCTTGGTGAATTACTCTGCATTTGTTTGATCTCTGAAATTGTTTATTTCTCTTCTTCCAGTGGTCTTAATGCTGCTTTCTCCATATCCCTTTCTTTTGCAGCTTGTTTAGCAGCAAAATCAGTGAGGGCATTGCCTTTGGCTTCAGCTGTTTTGTCTTTTGTGTGTGCTTTTATCGTCAGAACAGTGACTCCACTTGGGAAGCGAAGAGCTTCTAGAAGTTCTTTAAAAGCTGTCCATACTTTATAGGTGTTTCAGCTGCCGGTATGAATCCTCTCTTTCTCCACAGCTGTCCAAAATCACGAACAACTCCAAACCCATATCTAGAGTCTGTGTATTTGTTTGCTGTTTTATCTCGGAATTTGAATGCTTCGATTAGAGCCTTAAGTTCTGCTTGTTGGGCTGACATACCTGGAGCCAGTGACCCTTTCAACAAAACTTCTGTCTGATGTCACAGCCCACCCAGCTGTTTTATTTTCTCCCAGCTCACAGGTTGATCCATTTGTGAAATAGACCAGGTCAGGATTATGCAGTGGTGATTCTTTGATATGCTGATCTGTTTCCAGAGCGGTGACAATCTCTTCACATTTGTGATTGTCTTCATCAGTTTCTGCAGGTGTCATAATGATATCTCCTTTCAATCTTTATAGACCATTCAATAATCTGATTAAAGGCTGTTCCAATGCTCTGCCAGTCATCATATCTGATTTTAAGAGCTTTTGTGCCCATTAACAAATGCAATCTTTAAAGGCATACTAGTATCCCTATCGAGATCTTCACTGTGATTCAAACCAGCATGTTCCAGCCAAGTTTGTCTAAATCCTTCCTCATAATCCACAACACTTTCTCCTGTCTTCTGGATACAAGGAGTTATTTTACTCCAGTTAAACTCTGCAGGTTTCAGTTCAAACAAAAAGGCATTCACAGCTTCCCATCCTGCCTCAATGTTCTCTTGGGACTCACCAATCCTGGCTTCAACGTTTCCAGTTAGCCTTTTTTGGTCATTGTCTCTCAAGTTTACGTTGAAAATCATTGCTTCAACTAGTGGATGTAAAGTGTAAATTTTCTGCAGGCTCTGAAGCATTTGCCAAACTTTTTGTGGTTATTTGGCTGCATCTGGTACTGTAGCTCCTTCAACAACTTGTCAATTTGTTCTGGTGTTGCTGGTTGGTATATTCTGCAAGGGACATATTTCTTGACCATTTTTTTTTACAATATGAGTTTGTCTCTTGCCATTCTCTTCATACTCCTCCTCAATGTCCATCTCAATTTCAGTCTGTCTGTTTTTTACAATGACAGGTGCAAGCCGAGCATTTGAATTGTCCCTTGAGACATGAGCAAATGTGAATGATTCTTGCTCACTGATAACATGGCTCCCTGTAGAATAATCGTCACTTTCTCCCATCAGGTAATGGTGTTGTTGATTCTCTACTTTTCTGAGCTCTTTGAATGGATAGAGTGATCCTTGTTGATTCTTGCTGCTAGGTGTTATAGGCCGGATATGCCTTTCAGAACGGTTGTTTGATCCCTGTTGTTTAGATAGTAAAGTCATCAACCTGTTGTTCTCATTCAGCAGTCTCTCTTTATCTTTTTTCACTTTGTAGTTGTTCAGCTAAAGCAGGAACCTTTTCTTTTTCCGCATTGATCTCACATTGTAGTTTGTCCGTCTTGCACTTGTGCAGGTGTTGTCGAATTTGTTTGCCCACAATCACAGACCATCCATCTCTCCTAAGGTTTGCCCTAAAATGCTGCGTCTTCCCATAAGCCTTTTTGATGTCAGCGAAGTTCCTTGTTCCACTCTCTGACTAGTTTATACTGTATTTCTGGCAGACGTTATAATAGCACTTTCTTATTCCCAGCCTTTTGTCCTGGTATTCATTCAGGTTTTCCATCATCTGGTCAATTGTTACATTAGGAGGCTCAGTTCTATGTCTCACTGTTGTTGGTTTCAGTGCAGGGATATCACCTTTGATATGTGAAAACTCAGCCATGGCAGTACAGTAGATGTGCTCTCAAGTTTAAGAAACAGAACAAAGGTTTTTATAGTGCTTTTTCAAAGAGAAATAGTTCTCTATGGAATCCTTACTCAGAAAGTTTGATATACTTTAGATATACACTTAAAAACTTTCCATATCTTTCAATGGAAGGCAAATTAACCTTCAGTTCCTTAATTTTGGCTTTAGGCCACCATTTTTCCAACCTTGTTAGAACCTTTATTTCTTACCAAACAGTGGCTACTGATTAAGCACCCAGTCAAATATCCTAAATTCTTGCAGCAATTTCAGTGCCAAACTATTTCAACAGCTTCCACAGTCTCAAGATGAACAGACCAAATTGTTTCTTTAACAATTCCTATAGACACCAGGAGAAAGGACCAAGCCACAGCCACTACAGTCTCTAAATGAACGAACCAAATTGTTTAACAATTCCTACAGACATTTAGAGCAAGGACCAAGCCACTGCTTCTACGGTCTCAAGATGAACAGACCAAATTTTTTCTTTAACAATTCCTACAGACACAAGGATAAAGGCAGAAGCTTAATTAACAGTTCTATACTACAAAAGTTGGTCTGCTTGTTCACAACATTCTTTGAGAGAGCTGATAATTTCACTTACTAAATAAGGGTCTTTGAGACAAAGTCCAAATGATTCAAAGAATTCTGAACACGGATTCAGTCTGTTGACATTTAGCTGAGGTTGTAGATTCTTGCAGACTCTTACAGTATGTTCACTTCTTATAGTTCCAGTGGTTTTGGTGAGTTATCCTTCAGTTACACATCAGTACACTAAGGAAAACATAATCCATCCTGGGTATAGTTTACAGTTCAATATCACCCAAAAATAGTTTTTTGGGCTACAATCTTTTCTACTGAGTTCATTCCTTCCCTGTTCTAAAGCAGAAAGGTACCACTAATCATACACTAGTAAATCTAAATTTGCCAAAGTTTCTTAATGGCCACAAAATCATTTAAATAAATATTTTAAATTAGAAAAATAATATGATTCAGAAGTTAGATGTTAAAAAAAAATAAACAAAACGCTGGCAATTTGATAAGGAAGATACAGTAGCATGGGTCTTGTAGACAGCATGTATTCTCAAATACATAATAATGACTGAAAACAGAAAAATGTCTAAAATCTGACAAACAGTTGAACTGGACTTGAACAGTTCTTCACTTGCATTAGCAACACTATAAGCTATCTGTACATGACTATGACTATCTGCAATCGTTCCATTGTCAATTAATATCTGACTCGCATAGGTAACATTCTTAAATGCTTCCCCTTCACAGGGATTAACTGCAGATTTTAGGAAATGGTTGGCAGGGCTCAGTTCCTACAACCACTTATGATCATCTTTGACAGGGCAGATTAATTATGTTTAATGTGAATTTGTCTGGTTGGCATCATCTCAATTTAACTTTCTTCAAGTATTATACATGATCACACAGTAGGTCTAACAGTCAATGCAATAATAATAAAAATAATAATGATGATGATGCTTTCAGTATATCTAAAACAAAAGGTTATATTGAGGCATTATGTTCTGCTGAGTCATTCCTCAAAGTGCTTGATCAATAAGAGAGAGGTGGATCTTCTGAGATGGAGAGAGCAGATAGGATTGTGTCTGTGGGCAATTGGAGACTGCTGTTGCTGGCTCCTTCTTGCACCTTTGTGTGCAAAAAAAGCATACTCTTGCCTTTATCACCCACACTTTGCAAATGAAGTTGGCAAGGATTCCCTGCTCCGTATCACTCTGTGTCTGATTTATGAGCTCTGCAGCAGTGTGTGCATTAGGAATATCAGTTTCATGCCATGCCACGATTGGCAGTGGGCAATGGCCAAAGGGGACAATGTCTCCAGCTTCAGTGGTCCAGTGACACTCAATAAGTTATTTATTTGCATAAGCAGTGTGTATGTGTGTGTGTTAAAGTAATGAAATTAGCATTTGTTGTTCATCTACCTATTTCTTTGATATGTCCACTTCATTCCATGAGAGCATATCTCACTAGCAGTTACCATCATGACTGACACTTTTAAAAATTGTCACCAGACCCAGCAGGCTGATTTCCTGCAGTAGATAATGGTTTGATGTGAAATAACTATCTCAAAGATCTCCAATATAGTGCTGCTGACTCTAGTAAAATTGAGCTGACACTTCCTGAAACATGGAAGGGAAACAAGAGGCCTTGGACAAATTATGTTGTCACAAACATTCACTTCAGATTTTGGAATTACATCTCCAGCCATGCAGTTCCATCTGAGTTTACTGTTCATTCCATCCACATGGGTGAGATACAAAAGACCAGAGGTGGGAGTAAGTCACACATGTGCAAGTCTCAAGTAAGTCTCAAGTCTTAACCTTCAAGTCTCAAGCAAGTCCGAGTCATTTTTTGTGAGAGACATGTCAAGTCAAGCAAGTCAAGTCGGAGCTTGAGTCAAGCAAGTCACTGGCAAGTCATACAGATGTTTGATGATTTAACTAAATGTATATATTAAACAAAGTTAAATCTACAGTATTTATGGACTATGAGAGTTTTATTTGCACCAAAAAATGATTATATGCATTTATTTTTAAAAGGTGTCCACATACAGGTCAAGAGTCAAGAAGTCAAGTCAAGAAGCTTTTATTGTCATTTCAACCATATACAGTATAGCTGTTGCAGTACATAGTGAAATGAGACAATGTTTCTCCAGGATCAGGGTGCTACATAAAACAAAGACAGGGCTACAGACTTGTAAGTAGTCTTAACCACATAAAGTGCAGCTGTGCAACCTGGTGCAAACAGTGCAGGACAAGACAAACAAGACAGACAAGACAGTCCAGGACAAAAGACAGTGCAGGACAAAAGACAGTGCAGACACAAAGTTACAAAACAATACAAAAAGTACAAAAAATGCAATACACAAAAGACAATAAACAGTAAACAGTAACAGAAACAGCGCCGACCGACCAGTGTATATACTGTATGTGTATACTGAATGTTCAAACAATATTTCGTGCAGTAACATTAGAATGAACACCGTTTCTTAGCAGCAGGTCCTTGGGATAATATATAGAATTGTGCAAAAAACAGCAAATGACTGAAATATTGTATAGTATGTGCGAAATGGCTGAGATATTGTACAATATGTGCAAAAACGGCTGAAATGTTGGGATAGTTTGTGCAAAAACAGCAGAAAAAGTGTGCAAAACAGCATGTAAACAGTTTGCTGGATTGTAAGCAGCATGTAAACAGTATGATGTGTCAGTGTGTGTGTTTTGTGAGGGTCTATGCAGTCCATACAGATGATGTGTGTGTATGTTGTGCTCAGTGCAGTACAGTTCAGTTATTGAGAAGTCTGATGTCTTGTGGGAAGAAACTGTTACACAGTCTGGTCGTGAGGGCCCGAATGCTTTGGTACCTCTTTCCAGATGGCAGGAGGGTGAAGAGTGTGTGTGGGGGGTGTGTGGGGTCATCCACAATGCTGTTGGCTTTGCGGATGCAGCGTGTGGTGTAAGTGTCTAAGACCCCAATGATCTTCTCCGCTGTCCTCACTATCCGCTGCAGGGATTTGCGATCCGAGATCGTACAGTTCCCGAACCAGACAGTGATGCAGCTGCTCAGGATGCTCTCAATGGTCCCTCTGTAGAACATGGTCAGGATGGGGGGAGGGAGATGTGCCTTTCTCAGCCTTCGTAGGAAGTAGAGACGCTGCTGGGCTTTCTTGGTGATGGCGCTGGTGTTGAGTGACCAGGTGAGGTTCTCCGCTAGATGAACACCAAGAAATTTGGTGCTCTTGACGATCTTTACAGATGATCCGTCAATGTTCAGCGGAGAGTGGTCACTCTGTGCTCTCCTGAAGTCCACAACCATCTCTTTAGTTTTATCCACATTCAGAGAAAGGTTGTTGGCTCTACACCAGGCAGTTAGTTGTTGCACCTCCTCCCTGTATGCTGACTCGTCGTTCTTGTTGATGAGACCCACCACGGTCGTGTCATCGGCGAACTTGATAATATGATTCGATCTGTGCGTTGCTGCACAGTCGTGAGTTGTAAATACAATACAAATCTAAAAATGAATAAAAATCAAAACTACAAAAAATAAGATGTAAATGTAACTGAAATAAGGCCAACATAAAAGCATGAAAAGTTTCAATTAGTGATGCTCCGATTGATCGGCCACCAATCATGATTGGCCGATATTGGCTAAAAATAGCTTGATCGGCGAACCCCAAAAGCGCCGATCAAAAAAGCCGATCACGTGACGTAAATTACTCGCGCGACTTTTTCACACGTGCATGCACGGCGCACAGGTAAACAACAGCAGAGCGGAGCTTACCAGTGGCAACATGAGTTCTCCCATCTGGACGTTTTTCAAAGTGTCCGATAAAGACGTAAAGTTAGCCGTTTGCAATGTATGTTGTGATGAAATCCCTCGAGGTGGAAGCAAACAACGGCATTTTAATACCACTAACATGATTAGGCAGCTTAGAATACGCCATACAACTGAATATGCCGAGTATGAGAAACTAAACCAGCCGAAGCCAACAACATCCCCATCCCTCAACCAGCCAACTGTGAGTGATGCATTTAAACTAGTAGTGATGTGAGTGTGAGTGATGCCTTTTATGATTGAGACCTGAAGGATTTTGTACTCTGTGTTAGTAGGCCAAGGTCCAGCATGTTTTGGTTTGAAACATTTTGTGGCCAATTGTTTAATTTTAATATATTAAAATTTTTATTTACATTTTATTTACATTTTACAAGTAGCCTGAGCCTAGGTAACCTCATACCATCGCAAGTTCATCTGGTTGGTAACTATCTGCTTGGCCTCCTTGTTTCTCTGCCTTGTTATTTAGAAAGGATGGCATTGGCTTACAGTAGCTTTCATTATTTTATTTTTTGGATCTGATGTAGTTTTTGTCCTTTGTGGCAGTAGCCAGTTTTGGTGTATCAAGTTTTACATTTTGCTGCCAATTATAAAATGTAATCAGTGTATTATGATGCTACATCCCATTAAGCTGATCTGATGTGTGTTGGTCTGCCTGACCCCTCTTTGTTTGGAATAATTTTAAGTTACTCTGCCTTATTTGGGAAAGATGGCCTACAGTAGCCTTAAGTTCTCATTTTCTAAAATAAACACCTGGTGGTTCTTCAAGATCTTGACTGTAGCCTATTTCTACAGTTTTTTTTCTCAATACAGTTAATTTAGAGTTAATTTAATTTCTAAAAATGGTGCAAACTCTGCTAGATTATAGATTTCTTCCCATTCCCCTGCCATTCTGTGGTTGGCAGTGATCGGCAACCGGCAGATCATGATCTTGGTGATCGGTAATCGGCCCCAAAAATGCTGATCGGAGCATCTCTAGTTTCAATATGCCTCAAACATGGCAGAAGACCATGGAAAAGTATATATAAAAAAGTACAATGGTTTCTTTGCAACCAAATGGCATTTTTTGAACAGGCATTCCCTTTTAATGGGACATGAACACATCCTTAAATTAGATCCTTCCTTTTTAACAACAGAATAACAACAACAATCAATCATGTCGATCAAAAAATGTAAATTATTGAATCACACAAACCTTAACTCTCTCCCCAATTAACTATTGGGGAGAGAGAGAGAGAGAGAGAGAGAGAGAGAGAGAGAGAGAGAGAGAGAGAGATGATTGGAGTGAGTGTAATTTATTAATTAAAGGGATAGTTCACCTAAAAATTAAAATTCTGTCATCATTTTCTCACCATCATGATGTTACAAACCTGTATAAATTTCTTTGTTTTGATGAACACACACACACGTAGATATTTTGAGGAATGTTTGTAACCAAACCATTCATGAGCCCCATTCACTTCCATAGTGGGGAAAAGAATACTATGGAAGTGAATGGGGCTCATGAATGGTTTGGTTACAAACATTCCTTAAAATATCTTCCTCCGTGTTCATCAGAACAAAGAAATTTATACAGGTTTGTAACATGAGGGTGAGAATGAGGGTGTGACATGAGGGTTTGTAACATGAGGGTTTTTTATTTTTGCGTGAACTGTCTCTTTAAATTGAATGTGTGTGCCTGTGCATGCGAGACAAGAACATGGCTCTGCTTGCAACTCTGCTTGCAAGAAGTTTTTTATATTTATATTTATATTTGTTATATATATGCATCCCCATAAACGATCCATACGCTTTTCACTCAAAGCCTAACACTGAAGACCAATTATAAGTGCTATTGCAAAAAAGCTGACATTTCCGCATGAACAGTGACCAACCATTTACACTACATTGCGCTTGCAAAAAATTTAATTTCATAGAACTTTGTCATTCAATTGTGAGCGATGTGGTCGCATACTGCTGTTCATCTCTTCTCATCTTGCACAAAATCCCGGTACCCGAGCTTAATTATTTTTGGTGTAGCGCCTTCCATGTTTCGTCACGACTGTTAAGGTTTATTAGTTAGTGCGCGCGCTCCCTCTGCGTGCCTGCTGCGTCACGTGGTTAGATTACGCTCTTGTGTGCGTTCAAAAACAGATTTAAAAAACAAACAAAAAACAAGTTATTTCGAGTCATTTAACTCAAGTCCGAGTCAAGTCTCAAGTCATGAATGTCAAGTCAAAGTCAAGTCGAGTCTTTTTTTAATATTTGACAAGCAAGTCTCAAGTCTCAAATGTGCGACTTAAGTCCGACTCGAGTCAAGTCATATGACTCGAGTCCCCATCTCTGCAAAAGACTCAAAAAGGAATTCAGTACAAGCTGCTGAAAGTAGTGTACTGTAACACACAGAGCTTGTTGCTCAGAGAGATAATTAATTTGAAATTGTATACGCTAAGTCACGTCTTTCAATTTGAGCATGTAGTAACCTTACTTTCCACACATCCTGATTTTTTTTTGGATTATCTATCTATCTATCTATGTATCTATCTATCTATCTATCTATCTATCTATCTATCTATCTATCTATCTATCTATCTATCTATCTATCTAGTAAATGGAATAAAACAGATTAAAAGGTCCTGTGTATTCATTTATCTGAAGAATTCACATACTATCAAGGTCATTGCAATTTGCTTAGCTTTATATGGAAAACATTACTTCTTTAAACAGTCGTGGAAGCCAAGAGACCAAATAATATGTTAACAGAGAAGGTTGGATGAAAGCAAGCAGTTTAGCAACCAATATGTTTGGATCCAATTGACATAATCACTGAGGAATCTGTGAGGTTAAGAGGTTAGTGTGACTAATGAGATGCTAAAAAGAGTTAATGTGTGGATACTGTCATGCTCGATATAATCTATTGGGCTTTCTAATTTTGTCCTAAAAAGAGAGTATGCCCCCAAGACCATTTTGTTCGAAAAAGTCAGAGCAGTATAATAAAGGGTAAAACAGGTGTCTTTTAATGGAGGTATGTGAAGTTCTTGGGGATATCAGAGGAAAAGTTATTAAATGCAAAACAATCAAGAGTTGCAGGAGAACTTTGAAGATGTTATGGAAAATTTATAACTGAGAAAATGTTAATGGAGTAAAACAATGCATCATTCATCATACAAATGACTGTGGCAGCAGTAGGCTTTCACAAGCTGAGAAAAAAAATCAGTATTTAAACAAAAAACAAAACAAACCAAAAAACAGTGCAAAGACATGAAGTTGGAACTTCTGAAGTCTGTGGTAATATAGTGGTTATGTCATAACCTGCAGTAAGGAACACTATGTTCATCCAGGAATCTACGGCCATTAAGCCGGTCTTCAGGAGTGGCATCACTTGTGTCATTCACTCCTACATTACTATGACAGCTCAAATTTGTCAAATACCCAGAATGTCCAATTTTTGTCTTCTGACCAACCAAGGGACTTTTTAAATTTCATTTACTATTTCCAATAGACCCACAGCCAAGAATGGCTGAATTTCTCGAAAATAAACCAGGTGATCTCTAAAGCAGCAACCCTGGGCAGAGTGACAAACCAAGCTGGTAATCTGGTTTAAGAATACCCACTACAACTATTGCAACAGGACATGCAGGAGTTGATAGAGCTCCAGTCATGTCATTACAAGTGGCCAAGCAAAATTACAATTTCATATTTGCCACAACCTGTAGTTTAGATAGACATATAGAACCATAGCAACATATAGCAGTACCCCAAAATCCTTGTATGCACCTTGAAGTGGATTCTGTCAATGAAGCAGAAGGTCACACTCTCATTTCTTGTAGTGGATACACCACTGCATAGATCAAACATCAAAAGCCGTGTACTAAAATATATTCTGTTGTTTTGGTCTCCCAGGAAACATTTCCGGTTTTTCAAGGTGGTCTCAGTTTACATCACATACATAAGGCATTTATGGAAATTTGGTGTCAACATCAGCCTCACATCTAGCAGTGACCCAGAGATCAAACCCTCAGGTTAGTGTCTCCACAGGAATTTTACAGACTGCTTGGGTGATTGCTATAATTTCACCCCAGGGGAAAAAATGCCCATAATATCATTTCCTGTTCGTTTCTCAGCAGGATTCAGCACACCCACAGAGATGTTAGTGCATGGTTCTGGTATGGAAGTCTGTCATGTTACACTAGAAAAGGGCAATCAGATGACAGAAATTACAAACTTATGGTCACTGTAGAAAAAACAAGTATTTATTGGAATACAAGATAATGTGACAATTTTGTAGTTGCATTCACAGTATTTTGTGTCATACTCTTTCTATGCCTTTTTCTTTAGGCCTGTTCCCAGGACCCCTTCATGACACCTACACCGCCACCTGTTTGTGGAACCTGACAGATCCCCAGCCTATGGCATGAAAGTAGTCCTGATTTGGGGACAGCTCCAGTCTTTCAAGGTTTGTAAGGGTTATTGTCCAGAAGAGGGTCACCCAGCTTCCCCCAGGTCTGTTTATTTATAAATGAGAACATTTTTAGCTCTAAACAGAGCCAGCAAAAGTGCTGTGAGGAGCAATACAGCAAGTCCAGCAACTCAAAATCAGACTCAAGCAACTCCATGATTTTAGAACAATATACAATCGACAGTATTTTTTTAAGTGCAAGCAAAAATCTACATTTTACACAAATTCTTTGAAGTCCTGAAGAAAAAAAATCAATGATTTTCAGTAAGATGCTTTATTGTTTAAATTGGTTATTACATAAATCATGTCCATTATTAACTACACAGCACTGATCATAGCAATATATATACTCCATAACATTCAAGCTTAGAGGCTTAAGCTTCTGCATGTAAGTTTTTAAGTGAATGGTTTTGCAAAAGAACACTGCTCAACATTGTCCTCATCCCTATTCTGTACAGCTGTTGTCATGGATTTTCTTAAAAAACATTATGTTTAGAGAATGTATGCAGTGTGAGTTAAATTGATGGCAATACTATAAAGATCATCCCTTGTGGAGTTTTTCTGGTGTGAATTCTCTGTAAAAAACTGTAAATCGGCAAAAACTGGATTGCAGATACAAAGCAAATATGGCCAATTATATTAAGTCTACATTATTATTATTATTATTATTATTATTATTATTATTATTATTATTATTATTATTATTATTATTACTTACACATATATTGTAGCTATAACCAGCAATAGTGATACAGTTACAGTACTATTCATTCTCAATAAATATGAATAAAAATTCCTCAACACACAAGAGCATGCCTGTGGAACAAGACTTGTGTGTTGTCATCCAAAATCCATGTTGATGTCATTATCTTTATGTATCTTGGCCACTCAAATGCATTGAGTATTTTAATACAGTGAAACCTTAATTCCTGCTCTTATTGACTCAGGGTCAGAAAAGCATCAGATCACCTCCAATAAGTTGATGAGGTCAGGCATTTCATATCTTTCCTTCAGTGAGTCAGGTTGCTTCCAGGATCGAATATCACACACAAACCTTGGTGGATGCTAAGACATAAGTATTGTTGATGAGATGAATAAGCATTATGCAGGAGAGTAGGTAATCCTCAAAAGAACCAAGAACCAGTAATGAAGTCATGGTGTGAAATTTAGAACTTTGCTAGCTTTTGGGCATGACATAATGATGACTATATGTGATGAAGTGATAAGTGGTGAAAATGATGACATCAAATATAATTAACAGAGAAAGAAGAGACAGGGGGAGGGATGAAGCTCTCCTATGAGAATGATTTTAGTCTCCTTTAGCATATGTCTAAAAGCATTTAGACTTTATGCCCAAATAAACATATTTCCAAATATTCAAGTAACTATGACATATTCTTCTGTAAGCACATTATTCAGATCTATTGAAATTATAGCCTTTGACAAAACAACCTAATTATTTAACTGTTGAATATGGCCATAGCACATGCTGACCAAACTCTTGTATTAAACAATCAGAATATTTCAGATTGTGGACAGATAGAATTACAGAAGTCTGTCTATCTTCAAGTCATGTAATGTATGCAGTTCTAAAGGTACTCATAAAATTTGCCAAAGCCGATTATTTCTATTTTTCTAAGCAGATAAATGGGTTACTGACTCACTCAACTGAATTTATTCCTCATTGGCAATATGTCATGTTGCTGGGGATTATTTATTATGGGTCATGAAGCTTCTAGAGCCTACTGGGCACAAGGTTAGTGAATTCACACTGGATGGAATGTCAGCCCACTGCCACACACACACACACACACACACACACACACACACACACACATACATTTTAATGGGGGCTGAGGAGGTAGAGGATGTGTACTCGTTTAAAGAAACAACAAAACAACACTGCTCAGTATATATTTAAACACACAGTTTATACCCTAAAATGGGACAACATGATTAAAATGACTTTTTATTATATAGTATCTATTTGAAGTACAATTGAGATGTATATTCATAACAGGTAACATCTGCCTTTTTATGAAAGGAATGCGTTGTACAGTTTTGAAATGGAAGCATCTAGCATCTTAACCAGACTTCAAGAGTCATGGCATGAGAGCAGAGTACACATTTTCTGTAAGCTTATAGCTGTGAGATTAACTCAGAAGGTTATGTAAACACACACAAACTTGTGCATGTGAACACACTTCACTCAGCAAGAAAAATGTTTAGTGACCCATGCTAATTGCAGAGTGTGAATTCATGGAGAAGCGAGGGTGGCCATTCCTGTAGACTCTACAGAGTGTGACATTTCCCACACATTCTCTCAGTATCATATTCACTCCTCTATGCTGGAGTGAGGACGGAGTCCCTCAGCAGGACAGAGGACACCAAGCAGTAGGGGGTGTATTTTTGTGAGGATCTAACAGGCCCCCGTTCCCACATTCCCACACACTCAGTGCAGAGTGGAGTATGCTTGCCACCTCCCACTCTCTTATTATTATTATGGCCCAGAAACACACTACCACCTCATATTTGGATGTGTTGTTTTTATGGATGAAATGAAATAAAGTCGCAGAAGAATAAAGAAACTGACAGCTTGCCAGAACTTGATTAGCTTTGTAGATTTGTTACCTTACTTACGCCATATCTGATTAAAATAATCATTTCACTGTCAATAAATACTCATTCAGAGACATTATTTTCTGATTCCTGACTGGCACAAAAAAAAATGGACAGTAGATTAGAAGTAATGCCACTGTGGCCTGGAGGCCAAGAAAACCAAACTGGAGATCTGGGTGAGATGGATATCATTACTCTCTCTCCTGTCAATCAGAGTAAAGAATCAGTAAGCTCATGTATTAAAAAGAGGTATATTCTGTGTGTATTCTGCTGCACTGTGACATGCAGTAGATCCTCAGTAGATTGACCTGTCTCAGTAGACTGACCAAAGTTCTCATTTGCCCTGTTGTGCATTGAGGAGAGATAGCTAGTTGTTTAGAATCAGCATTGACCAAATTGGGAGTAAATATCATAAATTGTAAGTAATAAAATGAAAAAAAAAAAAAAAATTATAATAATTCCTAAGAGTGATATTAACAAAAAAGAACCAGAATATAGGTTATTTAGTCTAAAACTGTGTATGTGTAAGTAAAGGTGTCACCAATATCCCAGGCTTCCCACCTTATCTGTCTCCTCTCGTGAATGCAGGATTTATCCATTTATTCACACATGAAAAATACATTTGGCTGAGAAAGTTGGAAAAAAGATGGAGGAAGACATGCTGATACAAAGCCAAAATGTTCACTGATCAAAATGATACATGCTGAAACAGATTTCTATCTACCATGTGTCTACCGTGTTCTACTGCTGGGACAATCAGTGTGTTTGTTGAACTAAAAAGTCAGAGAAACCACTGAGATATGCAGACTCATCTGACTTTAAAAGACAGATGGATTTCCAGTGAAGTACACTGAGATGGCTTTCTTGTTCATTACACACAGTGCTTGTGAGTACTTGGGTGATGTACAGAAGATTGGAAGCAAATAAAACAGCAAAAGCTTTTAGGACTGTACTGTGAACCTTTAGATGAAATCTACACAACAGAAACCTTTACAATGTGTATTAATTGTGCATGTCTGTGCAGATAGAAGTAAAATTAACTCTAGGTACGATACATAACATTTCATTTTGTCAATTATCTATGGGCAGTCACAAACAATTTGAGAAGCTAATAATGTGAACATGTTTATTTAATATAAAAAATTAAAAGCGTTCCAAATATAAACGTGTCAGTAACATTTCAACCATGTATCAGTTGCAGAGCTGTAGAACTGTCTGTATACCGAAGCAGAAGTGCAGCATCTGTTGACATCGGTATGAATGAATGTCGGCAAATGATCAGTAACATATAGAAAGGATGCAATTAATAATCCGATCATTTATTTAAGTGCAGTCTGATTAACTATTGCTTTGGCTTAGCATCACGAATGAGTGATGTCAATCTTGTTTATGTAACAGCATGTTGAGTATCATAAGATGATAACTACTATACCAGATATTATAAAAATAAAATGAACTATAACATAACACATAAAGAATTCAGTAGAGTATCACTGGACCATGATAAAATATGAAATTGTTTTTATGGAATGTTTTTGCTGATGCAGTTGCAATTAGGGGCAGTGGTGGTGTCAGGGATCAGCGCGGACCTTTGGACACGTGCGAATGTTTTTATTATTGTCACGTGTCTGCCCACGCCTTCGTCCGCTCCTCCCTGTCTCCTCACCTGTTTCCCATCCTGTGATTGACTGTGTGTGTGTATTTATGTGAGCTGCGTTGCCGATGGCAGCGCGGATTCATTAGTGTATTTAAGTTAGATTAAGTTACGTTAGTTCCCCGTGTCGTGTGGATGTCTGTTTGTTTCCCTTGTGTATTAAACCCCTATCATTTGAAGCTATCCTGCCGACGGGTCTGTCTCCTTTCCACCGGATCCGGGGGCCTGACAGGTGGCTTGAGTGGTTTAGGCTCTTGGTTGTTGATTTGGAGGATTGGGGTTCAAACCCCACTGTTGCTAACCCTCTCTGCTCCAGGGGTGCTGTATCATGGTTTACCCTATGCTCTAACCATTAACCTCTAAAGTTGGGATATGCAAAGAAAGAATTTCCCTGTGCTGTAATGTATAAAGCCTTCTATTAAATATTCTCTTTTCAGAACACATTTTACAAACATCTCACTGGTTCAAACCGTAGCCCATACCAATCTAGCACAAAACAATGCAGTACATTAAACTAGCACATTCTAGCAAATGTTGCAGTTTCTCTTTTTTCAACAGGTCACAGATTGTTTAATGCAGTCAGTTTAGGAAATTACAAATTGCATTTAACTTCACATTTGCCAGATAATCTCTTTTCCAAGGTGGCAGGCTGATGCAGCAGGTAGCATTGCCTCCAAGTAGCTCTGGGTATTGAGTCTGAGTTTCACTCATGTCCTCACACCCACATGGGTTTTTTACAGATTATTCATGTTATCTGGGTTTCTCCTTAACTTGGCTGGTCATGATTATTTCTCCCTATTCTGTACTGTATGTGAAGGAGTAATTATGTGTGCATGGTGCACTGGTGTTTCATTCATGATGAATTTATTCCATATCTTGGATCCATTGTTTCCTTGTTCTGCTTTGTATCCACCATCAACCGAACAAGGATAAAGTGATTACAAAAAATGGATAAAGTGATTAAAAAAATTAATGATATCGTTTCCACTAAGGAAACAGGATAAGACAACCCATTGCAAAGCACTTTTATTAGATATCATCTAGATCAAGGTTACATGTTTTAAGGCCTTTTGATGATTTTAATTCTCTTGAAAATACTTTTAATGAATGGCTCTTGATTTTATTTCTTATCTAAACTCTTGGCTGACTGTTGATGAACAAATGGATTGTTCTGACCAGATTTCCGATATTTACTGCTCAAAAACATGGTATTAAGTTTCAAGAATGATTCACGTTGAAAACACAGATGGTGCTTGTTGTGTTGCCTTCTAACCCCTTCATCCCAAAAACAAGCAATCCAGTTCTCTTTTTATGACTGTGAATGTTGACTATGAATGTTCGTCAGAGCCAGTAACAGAAGCAAGCAACACATTTGTGATGCCAGATTGTGAGTGGGTCAGGCAAGGAGTGGCTGATGTGCAGGCCAGGAGAGGAGGTGCTCTGCTGTAGACTCAAGAAAACAGGCAAGAAGAGAAGAACAGAAAGGAAATGACAGGAATACATAAATATTTATTTGCATTTGTCTGTTTTCTCAGTGAAGGATTCGCTTGTCATTCCTCTGTCTCATTGGCTTGTTATTGTGTTTTCCATCATTCTGTAATGTTTATATGCCATACAGTCTTTAAGTGAATAAAAATGTCCCTTGTGTTGCTGTGAATGTATATATTGTACTGACTTGGGCACTACAGGGTATGTGAGTACAGCTTGTGAGTTTGTCATCGTGTTACAGAGGTGAGCAAAGTAACCTGTGTTATTATTGACCTGATAGAGTACGGGAGGTTTGTCTGAGAAGCGTCCATCAAAAGCATTTCATCAAATGCGTTTCCATATGTATTAATTCACTATTTTGATTTGCAATTTCTTAGATCTGCATTACCTTTACTGTCAGAGAAATCTGGACCAGAGATTACAATCCATGGCTGAGCCTGTGATCTTCTATCTTTCAGGCTGGAATATGTATAAAAAAAATCCCTGTGATTTAAAGGTGTATATAGGTTTACAAAGACACTTCTTATTATTGTGTTAAGGTTGTTAACACGTCTGTCGACAAATAGTATTCAGTTCTAGGGAGTAGTGTATTACTGCTTTAAGCATCTGCAGTTTATGTGCCTCGCCAGCTGATTATCAAGTACTTAATGAGTTTAATGAGATGTACTTACAGCAGAAGAAGCTATAAACTGTGCAGTTATGCACAGTGCTGTCCAGTGCGACATAGTGTATGCATGCTATTAAAGTTGGTACCCAAATGGACGGTCATTATCATTTCATATCTTTGCAGTCAAACACACAGAATACAAACTAGTGTCAGGAACCTAGATATTTGCACATGACCACCAAAGCAGATGCTGCCCATGGCCCAAAATACACTCATATGTACAGTATATATTTTATCTGAATTTCTACCTTGTGTTTAATATTATACGGTAAAAACTAGAGCATAAAGGTATGTTCCTCTGCATGAACCTAGCAATTGGATTAATGACATTTTAAATCATATTAAGAAGAATAAGGCATGTGGATGAATAAATGAATGCTCCTGGAACCCTTAAGTATGGCACTGAGTGATGGCTGTGAAGTGACATCATTGTTCTACTATGTCTCTCATTTAGAGATATTGAAAACGGAAAAGTGTCACACACTCGACACTTCACACATTCTTTTGCTATTAATCTTTTTTAAAATGCTAGATAAAGGTCATGTTATGAGGTGGAAAAAAGCATTATCAGAGTCTCCAACCAGTGAAACTTCATTCCACAATCAATTGTGAGAATCAATTGTGCATTTAAAAGTGAAATGTCCCTAAAAGGGTGAAGTTTTAACAGAAACTACATTATGTCTGCAGCCTATTTGACTGTACAACCCTGAAATATACAGCTCATTGTCTGAATATGTTGACCTTCTGTTGGCTCAAACTTTATTAAAAAGATTTTAAATCCCTGTCACTCTATAGAGCACTGAATTTTACTTTAGTAAGGCTGAAAGTATAACCAGAGTTTATAAATCCACAGACCTTGCTGCTGTTTTAACACGCATGTATATTCCTGTCAGAATTTTTACTGCAGGAAGGACACTTGCAATTTTCTGGCTATGAATATTTATTACAGGTGAGTAAAAATGGCCTGGGACAGGAATCAGATACATACTGTGTATGGACTTGCAGCTAGTCCTAGTTGCTGTTTGCTTTGAGAATTACTCTGGGTGGCCTGGGCCTTTAGATCTTCTTCCTCAGCCACTCATTATTAGCTCAGCAGTAGTCAATAGTGTAGCAGGTGGGATACAGAGATGGTGAGGATCAATATTGTGTAAAAGCATGTTGATTACTCAGCCTGTGGTGGAAATAGTTGGCTGGAGCAGACCTCTAGTGCTCTGGAGCAGACATCCTAGCTAAAACTGATCCTGATTCTATATGATCAGTGCTGGTTTTGACAGCATGGCAGGACCAAAAAAAAATAACTCCTGTGAAATCCCCTTATTCGCCTCTCTCTCTCTCTCTCTCTCTCTCTCTCTCTCTCTCTCTCTCTCTCTCTCTCTCTCAAACACACACTCTTTCTGAAGCAGAGTTAATTAAGCTTAAAAGCCTGCTTTAATATCTGCTGTCCACTCTGGATAGACACATTTACACAAAGCATACTTTAAAACATCAGAGATAAGACAAAATGATATACAGCACTGTAAACTATAACAATAAGTGAAATGAACATGGCAAAGAGTGAACTAGAATGAATTAGTGAGCTTTGGTCTTTGCATCTATGAATATGAAGGCTCTTGACTTATTTTACAGAAAGTTATAATCAAGAGTCGGCGAGGATTTCAGCTGAAAAACATAGAAACTCTGGGTGTGGAGTGAAGATTCTGAGTAACAGTCTGGTCACATCAATAACTGAGGACACTTCATCAGAAAGAGGAAGTGTCCGTTTTATTATTCTGTGAAAAAATGATTGCTTGTATGATTCACTACCTTCTGTAATGCGCAAATGCACATTCCACAAATAAACCAGGCTCTCAGCATTGCAACTGTGGAAATCTGATTCTAGTGAAGATGGAAGTCACAGTAAGTGCATTATATTCTCATATATGCATTATATTCTCTAATTAAGTACAGTAAGTTTGATTAGAAGTGTTGACAGAATCCTGTATGCTGGAAGTCAGCATGGTGACTATTGCAAACCTTTTTGCCTACTTTGCCTTAAATCCAGGCAAAAAGTGTGACTATTTTCATGAATGTGTAAGATTTTTCTTCCAGAGTACTAGGTAGGCTAGGTCGGACTAATTATTATAAAGTTTGCTATTTTGGTGTTGTTTTTATGTTCTGGGAGACAAAAACATATGTTACTGTTAATTCAGTTTACAAATCAGAATTAAAAGTATTAACAATTGCTTGTATACAATAATAATGTCCACTGTGTTACTTAGTAAGTTATTACTTATTCTTATCTCTCTCTCTGAGTGCATGCTGGGAGCGAGTGGATGGAGCGTTTGTGAGTGAGAACTTGAGTGTGTTTGCTTGAGCTTCTCAGGAAGCTTTTCTTCTCTTTTCTATATTTGATTTAACTTTTGTTTTTCTTTTCTTTTTTTGAAGAGATTTCACTTATTTATCATTGATTAGTAGTGTTGCAAACAGGTTTAGGGTGTTTGTGCACTTTTCTTCTCTTTTGTTTCACTACTGCTGCCTGTTCTCAGGACAGCATTGCGGACCACGATGCAGGGGGTTTGGGTTTTCTCACGCGGTGTCATGGCGATGTACTGTATGTGAGTATAGAAGTACAAGTGCATCTCAATAAATTAGAATGTTGTGGAAAAGTTCATTTATTTCAGTAATTCAACTTAAATAGTGAAACTCGTGTATTATATAAATTCAGTACACAGACTGAAGTAGTTTAAGATTTTCATACTTTTAATTGTAATGATTTTGGCTCACATTTGAGACTAATAAAAAAACCATTTTTAGTGAATTGCTGGCCTTCTGGAGAGTATATTAATTTACTGTATATGTACTCAATACTTGGTTGGGGCTTCTTTTTTCTATTATTACTACATCAATTCTGCATGGCATTGAGGTGATCAGTCTGTGGCACTGCTGAGGTGGTATGGAAGCCCAGGTCCTTCAGCTCATCTGCATTTTTGGTCTCTTGTTTCTCATTTTTCTCTTGAGAATTCCCCATAGATTCTTTATGTAGTTCAAGTCTGGTGAGTTTGCTGGCCAGTCAAGCACACCAACACTATGGTCATTTAACCAACTTTTGGTGCTTTTGGCAGTGTGGACAGGTGCCAAATCCTGCTGGAAAATGAAATCAGCATCTTTAAAAAGCTGGTCTGCAGAAGGAAGCATGAAGTGCTCTAAAGTTTCTGGTAAATGAGTGCAGTTGCTTTGGTTTTCAAAAAAACACAGTGGACCAACACCAGCAGATGACATTGCACTCTTGACATGACCTTGTTTTCCAAATAAAATACAAAACTTGCTCTCATCTGAAAAGAGGACTTTAGACCACTGGGCAACAGTCCAATTCTTCTTATCCTTAGCCCAGCTAAGATGCCTCTGACATTGTCTGTGGAGTGGCTTAACAAGAGGAATATGACAACTGTAGACAAATTCCTTGAAACGTCTGTGTGTGGTGTCGTTATCATTAGATCTCACGACCGTTCTCCCTCTTTCGAAACCATCAAAAAAAGTAACAATCTTGAACGTCCCTCAGTTTATTAGCAACAATATTTTAAAACAAGCCCTCTCTCGCTACAGGAAACTAGTCTCCTAAATTAAAAAGGTCCAAATTGGCCCTGAATCTCCTACACTGAAGCATGTTGTTTTGTTCAGGAGATTCACATATATGATTGTAAAAGAAAGAAAACGGGGACGATGGCAGTGAAATGAAGATGGGCCACATAGTCTTTAAAACACAAAAAAAGGAGAAATCCGGACAGAACCAATGAATCTAGACTACTTTAAAAAAGCCAACTTAGATGAATCAGAGGATCAAAATGAAAGTGAAAGTAAAAGTGAACTAACAGACTCCAGGACAGTTCTGTCTCAGAGCGAGTGTACAGTATAGGCTCTGACTATAATGTAGATAACAAAAGAGGGGTACAGGTTAAAAAATATTTCCCTGATTTAAAACAGTTTACAGATAAATCTAAAAGCTTGATGGCTGAAGGGAGTTTTACAAACAACGAAGTCTACAGACTAAAGAAGATAGTGAGAAAACTCAGCATAGAACATAATAATTCCAGTGCATGAGATTAAGAACCCCAGTAATTAATATCTTCTTTTGAGGCTGACTTTTTATTTTTTTCAGTTTTGACCATGACTGAAGTACAGTTTACTTTTCTTAATTTAAATGGTGCCAGCGATATTAAAAAAAGAGCTCAATTGTTCGAACTTGTAAAATAGAAAAGATTAGATATCACTTTCATTTAGAAAACGCATAGTGATTTTAAAAATGCCACTGACTGGACACGGTAATGGGAAGGGATTACTGTCCTTAGCCACAACACACTCAGTGGAGGAATTGGCATTTTATTTGCAAAAAGTTTTAGTCCTGTGTTTTATCAAGTTGTAGAAATTATAAAAGGAAGACTGCTAAACGTTTGAGCACAGTTTGAAAATGATGTCTTGTTTTTGTGTGTGTATGTTCCAACCTCAGCAACAGAGAGAATGTTGTTTTTAGACACATTATGTCTCACACTGCAGAACTGCTCCACTGATGAACTATTTCTGGAAGGTGGATTTAATTGCACAGAACTTAACATGGACAGAAACCATGTTGAACCTCACTTACCGTCTTATTAAAATGATTAAAACACACGAATTAGGTGACGTTTGGGGGCACTTACATGGTAATCAGAGGCAGTACACTTGGACACACACATGTGATATTGTTTAGTCCCTTGCAAGATCAGACAGGTTTTATGCTTTTAGACACAACCTTAGCATTTTTAAAATTTGAATTATCTTACCAGTAAGTTTCTCAGATTACAATATGGTACAGTTATCCTGAACTCCATCAAGACTCAAAGCACTTATTGACTTATTGACAACACTGCTGTACTAAGTGACAAGGATTTCAAAGAAAAATTTTTGGGAGGATTTTAGAACCAAAAAAACTTTCTTTTCAATCAATACAAAGTTGGTGGGATTGTCAAAGTGCAAATATAACAGTTTTGTCAATAGTATGCTCTCAACAGCTCCAAAGAACTAACCAAGTCCTTGAAAGCCTTAGAGGCCAATATAATTAAACTACAAGAACTAACAGAATCCATATAGGCGCAAAAATATACATGGCTTCTCTCTAGTAAAAGCACTCAGTTGGCTGAAATTTTAGGTGTGATAGCGCAGGGGGCTCTGGTCCAGTCCAGGTTCCAAAATGTAGATCAGATTGACGCACCATCTAAGTACTTTTTCAGCCTAGAAAAGAAAAACGGACAAAAAAATACTAATTCATTTCTTATGTTCTGATACCGGGGAGATAAGAAAGAGAGCAGTTTGTTTTTATGAACAGCTGTACAGAAGCGAACTCGGGCCAGAATATAATCAGTTTGTCACATTTTTTAATAGAAAGGCCTTGAATAAGAAAGTTGACACACCCTGGCACAATGTACTCGGTCTAAACACAAGTGTAAACCCAGAATGGAGATATCTGTATAAGCCACCATTAACCAAAATGGCAGGAGACTTACAGTGAAGAGTTCTACATGGGGCAGTCACTGTTAATGCTTTTATTCCTGTTTTAAATCCTGAGGTTGGAACAGAATGTCCTTTTTGTTTAAACAGAGAAACTGTGTTTCATGCTTTTACACAATGTCTAAGATTGAAACCTGTTTAACTCTTTTAAGAAATCATTTTCAATGGAGACCTTTATCTTTGGTTTTATGTATGTTCGTAAGAATCGTTTTACCTGTCAGCTGCTAAATTTTCTCTTTATTTTATCCAGGCAAAACTGGCCTTCTATGTCAGCAGAAAAAACTAAATGGAAAAAACAGGAAGTCATGATGCTTTTCAAAACATATGTCAAATTCGAGAGTACTGATTGAAATGGTGTAAAAATAAAGGTTTGTGCTTGGGTAACGAAGGGGAAGTAATTTTTACACTTTTTCAAATACACCCTGCCTTTTTTTTTAGCATTTATTAGAATAATATGTAGAGAAAGATGTTATTTATTTATTTGTTTGTTTGTTGTTTGTTTGTTGTGTGTTGTGACTTTGTAAACTTGTTTGCATACTGTAAATAAAATAAATGTACTTTTAAAAATCAATCAAAATCTCTCTCTCTCTCTCTCTCTCTCTCTCTCTCTCTCTCTCTCTCTCTCTCTCTCTCTCTCTCTCTCTCTCTCTCTCTTTAGTTTTAATCTGAAAGTCAATAATATATCCAACACATTGGACAGCATCTGGTTTCATTGTCTTCCACACATCTCTCATGTATTTTCCTCTTAGCTTTCAGTATGAAAAATGAACTGGAATAACAGTGTGTGGTTTGATGGAGCATTTTACCACCGGCTCCAGTACATCACATGTAAGCATTACTTCACCCTTAACGTCTTACGTTCAAATAAAAGCACAGGTTGTATTTTCCTCGAGACACAACAGCACTGGATGCTGTCTCCACACAGTGAACACTATCTATCAAATTAAATCAACTATCTGCTCTGTAAAAAGCTCCATGTCTCTTGCCACATATCAACCACAGCATGCTATAAACTGCAAGAATGGGTTTATATTAGAGAGCATCTAAGCCATGCATAATAAGCCTAAGAAATTTATACATGCAAGTCAAATACTGCATATCTGCTTATTGTTTTATCTACAATATATTCATGTTTAATTGTTAAAAAAATTTTATGGACATTGTATGGAGCAATTAGTTAACGAACTACCTATCTAATTAGTATATATAAATATATAAATATAAAGTACATATGTAACAGGTATCTGTAAATATAAATAGGACTCATTATATCCTCAGCTGCATTAACATCAATCATGTACAAGATTAAATACGAGAGATGAGCAGATCTGCTATGTGTCCAGTGCAGAAAGATCACATACAGTCATTTAAGGTGAGCTTTTTTTAGTCAGTTTCAGAATTATTGACACCCTTAGTACTGACATGTTTGGTAAAGAAAGGTTTTAAATAAAACAAAAAACTTATTAATAAAATGTATTATTATTAATTTATAAATTTATTAATAACTAGCCGAGGACCCTGAAGGATTAAGAGAAATTTTATACTGAGGTGGTCATAAATTCCTTACAAAGGATGTTAGACACTACTAAATACTGTAGATGGATGTTAATAATTATGACATATTTTAGTTACAAAAATGACTTGATAAGTGTATTTTTCAAATCTTCATAGCTTTTATTAACCCATCTTTATTAATAGTAGCAGTAATTATCTAGCTGACAGTATGGGCAGTGCAGGGCATCACATTCATTCATTCATTCATCTTCTACCGCTTATCCGAACTACCTCGGGTCACGGGGAGCCTGTGCCTATCTCAGGCGTCATCGGGCATCAAGGCAGGATACACCCTGGACGGAGTGCCAACCCATCGCAGGGCACACACACACACTCTCATTTACTCATGCAATCACACACTACGGACAATTTTCCAGAGATGCCAATCAACCTACCATGCATGTCTTTGGACCGGGGGAGGAAACCGGAGTACCCGGAGGAAACCCCCGAGGCACGGGGAGAACATGCAAACTCCACACACACAAGGCGGAGGCGGGAATCGAACCCCAACCCTGGAGGTGTGAGGCGAACGTGCTAACCACTAAGCCACCGTGGCAGGGCATCACAGTACATTTTAATTTTGTTTTTAGGTGCCGTTCTCTTTCACATGATCTGTATCAGTGAATTCATTCATGACCACATTGCAAGAAAGTCACATTTAAAAGAGGACATTAGCTTGGCAGGAAGACATTATGGAGGAAATGAAGAAAAATGTGTTTCTTTTCTTGTTTTCCTAAAGCGCATGATAATCTTAATCAAATTTTAATTAGAGGAATTGGCTGACCACACAGACTCATCAAATGATCAATGAGATTCACTGCAGCTGCATTTTCCTTCTCCTGTTGTGTCACTAGAACATGTGATTCTCTCCTCCTGTCTCCCTCCATCCCCTCTTCTCCTCTTTACTCACTGACATTCCATTCAAATCTTTAATGAAGCAAGCAAAATTCTCTACCTCTTTATTCAGACTCTTTGACACACTGCAGTTTACTCTGTAGCCTGCTTAGACTTTCTCTTTTCCCCTGCCTGCCATGCATCCAGTTTCTGCTCCTACCTCTCATTGTAGCTTGGGGGCTTGGTACGCTCTGATTGGTTGTATTGCCAATACTTCAGGATGTGGATTCTGGCTTTGTGATGGCTTCTGTGATGAAGATGGATCTGCATGTTAGCAGAAAAAAAATTATTTCTATTGTATCTAGGACAAAGCAGAATGGCCACATGCGTGCACTGAAAACTGGATGAACAGAACAGAAGTGACTGTAGAAATGATACACAGTTAACAGGCCATAAAACTGACACTTGAAGAATAGTGAAAATTTGACACCTAAAAGCATTGTTTGATCATCCGAAAAAACATCTGACTCACTGATTATACTTATATTGCCTAATTAAATCCAATTAAAAACCACCAAAAGTGTCATGAGGACTAAAATAGGCATTGGCATTCAGTGCGATTCTGCTTACATGCACTGTCCACTTTATCATGCCTTTAAATCTGCACATTTATACAGATACTGGTGAAGAGTCAGATGTTTACCTCAATCATCAGGATGAAAAAAATGTGATCTCTGTTACAATAACTGTGGCATAGATGTTGGTACCAAATGGGGTGGTTTGAGTATTTAATATTGTGCTGTTCTTCTGGGATTTTCACACACAACAGTCTTTAGCGTTTTACACAGAATGCTGGAAAAAACCAACAACAAACAAGCAAACAAAAAAAAAATCCTATGTGTGGAGATTCTGCATGCTGAAACACCCAGTTAGTGACAGAGTTTTAGCTGGCAAGAAGTCTATAGTAACTTATAATCACTCTTTACAACAATGTGGACCAGAAGAAGCATCTCAGAACTCACAAAACTTCAAACCTTTAGGTAAATAAGCTACAACAGCAAGAAGACAGCACCAGGTTCCACTCCTGTAGGCCAAGAAGCAAAATCTGAGGCCAAATCACAAAATCACTGGCACAAGCTCAATAGCTGATTACTGGAAAATGACCAGGTGATTTTTTCCTACTAGAACTGTCTAGTTTGTGGGTAGCCTCAGATTCCTTTAGGTTTTGGTTTAGGTTCATGAGATTTTATGTAGTAGTATTTGAAGCTAATTTTAAAAAGTTACACAAATAAATCCACCATCCCATGTAACCAAGTTGTTGTTATGAATGTACAGTTAAAGTGCTACTAATTCTATATTAATAGAACTAGTAGCATTTTAACTGTACATTCTTAACAACAAGAACATACTAATTGAAATATATAATATACATATTATATCGTGAATTGAATTGAGTTGTGAAAAGAGCATATTTTAACACCATCACTCGTAACCATAATCACTTCTTAGAAACAACATCATGGTGGAATTCTGTGCAAAATGCTCATCATCAGCAGATAATGTTGTTGTGGGAGACAAAAACACAATCTGCTGCAAAATCTGCAATGACTACATACACAAACACGTACACATACACACCAACAAGAGCTAATTTGGGAGTTGCTTTTTTTTCTCAATATGGAGAAATTTGATGAGCAAGAAGTTGAACAGTGAAGTAGTTTAATTTCTGAACAGTGTAAACAATGTGATCATTAATGCTAGAAACTGACAAATAACCGCAGCAATTAATTATCCACAATTTTTGTTTGTTTATAGCAATAATATGACATATCATGACTGTAAAATGCAAGTGAAAGGTTGAAGATCTAACTTTACCTGAATAATATGGATATTTTATTTAACTAATATTTTATTAGTTCATCCATTAGTTTATTTTATAATATACTATAATATAAATATAGTGTATTTAGTTTAATTTTATTTCAGGATGTTTTAAAGAAAATGTTTTTTTTTTTTTTTTTTTTTTTTTTTGAAATTATATTGTAATTTTTTATTTTAAGCACACTATGTTGCTTCTGACAGCAGGTTTCTCTAGTGTTCCCCTCATCCTTAAAAAAACTACTTGGAAAGGAATAAAATGGAGAAACTGTTCCAGATTGATAAAACAAGTTGGTGCTGGAGCTTGAGGAAGCGAAAGAGAAGATGGCGAAGGAGAACGAGCGTCATCTTCGAGCTCCATCGGAGGGAGAACGAGGCCAGAGAAGCTCGGAACGAGAGAAGAGATGGAGGCTCTGCTAAAGGAAAGGGATGAAATGTGAAGAAGATTTCAGACAACTTGATGCTCCAGCTTGAGGAAGAGAGAAAGAACACAAAGAAGGAGATAGAGCAGTTTGACAAAAGGTAGAAGATCACTGAAGGCAGCTTGAGGAAACACTGTGAGGTATTGGAGCAAATAATACTTGTAGAGAAAATAGAGCTGGAGAAAATGACAAAAGAGGTGGGTGACCTGACAGAAACTGTGGAAGAACTTAAGCAGCTGAGAGACCGTAAAGCCAGTGAAGCTCGGTCAAAAGAAGTGATCAACATTCTGGTGAAGGAAAGGGTTAAAATAAAGAGACAGTTGGAGCTTGAGCAGGTAATCAACATCTTGGATGGAGTTGCTTACAGTTCTTCGTACGCAAGGAAAAAAGACAGGAGCTGATTAAGAGCAAGGAGAGAGAAGTTCAGTCAACAGAAGTGACCAATGCTTTGGTGAAGAAAAATTAGGAAATGAAGAAAAAGCTTCATGAAAAAAGAGAGGAATGTGCTGGAGCTTGAGAAAGAAAGGAAGAACATGGAGAAGGAGAAAAATCAAGAGAGAGTTGAGCTGGAGATTCGAGAGATAAAAAAGAGTTTCTGGTGGAAAAAAATAATGGACTGAAAACGTTTCAGGCTGAAAAGGGGAGCAAAAGATTCCAGAGATGGCGAAGCAGAAGATTCCAGAGATGGCCACCATGCAGGAGATGACAGAAGAGCTGGAGGCCACAGAATCGAAGAAGGAAGCAGGTGAGAAGGAGGGACCCGAGACAGCCCATAAGAAGCTGAAGCACCTTTCCATACCGTGGTTCCAGACGCTCATAGAACACCAAAGAACCAAAGAACATCAGCCAAAAATATACAATGGTATCTTTCTTTAACGTAAATGCCACTTGGCTCAACATGTTTATTAAGGAGTTTATTTATATATAAGTGTGGATTAAGTGTCCCAGTATTTCTTGGGGTCACTGTATATAGTATATACACTTTGTATATAGTTAGGGCTGGGCAATACAGCTGAAAGGTTTATCATCGATATAATGTCATATTATTTGAAATCAACAATTAATTATATTAATGAACCTGGTCAAGTAGTAAACAAATGGATTTTTTAAATTTTTTTATAGTTTACCTTATAACCACTAGAGCTCCATTTCTACACAGTCCACATATAAACCTAACCCTAAAATGAATTAATGAATGCTGACTAACCCTGGATTACCAGGGTTGTTGTAAACCTACTAGCTACATATTGAAGGTATATAAAATGTTCACAGGAATGCAGTATTTGGCTCATGACGTCATGGCAATAAGGATTAACAGAAGTCTACATTTTGAGGAGTGGGCAATGCATTACTAAACTGTGCTTTGAAAAAAAAAATGTGTAGACAGACAGAGAAAGCTGAGCTCTGAGGATTTAGCAATCCACCAAAAGAGGTGACAGGGACTATCCCACTCCTTGTGTGTAGGCTGCTGGTGAAAATTTTATTATAGCAGAGCAAGTGATAGAGAAGGAGAACAGTCATGAACGGTGCTGCATCGCCTACACTTCAACAAGGGAGAGTGAGAGAAAGAGCGTGAGAGAGAAAGTTTTTCGGAGACACATTTGGTTGTTAAATGAACTCTGGGCATGAGAAGCAAATTAGCTAGCATCAGCAAACAGTGAGCAGTGTGCATCTCGACTACTGAGCACGAGTAATAGTGTAAGAGAAATCTGTGCATGTATGTATCCCAGCTTACACCTTTAGCATCCTACAGGAGAAGAAGTACATGGTCCTGCAGATTTTACCGGCGATGGTAAGAGCACACAAAATATTATGAAACCCTTCATAATTTGAAGTTGTCTGTCTAGGGAGTTATTCATTAACATATTCACCACACAATAGAAGGTCCCATATCCTTATTAAATCAATCAAATATAAATAGAATTAGAGAGGAAACACAGGAGAGGAGGTGTCCAGAATAGCATATTTGTACACAAACTAAGACAAAGAGTGTTTGAGTATTTAAATTGTGTAAATAAAATGGAAATTTGTATATAACCATGGTTGTATGAATAAGTGGAGATTGCCTTTGGGAACTTGAGGAGTTTTTCATTTTACATCCTTACCTTTTAGACCACTTGGGTGGTTAGATGGTTGATCATATAACTATGAGCATATAAATTAAAAGTACAGCACACAGTTTGTACGTTCAGCGTTTCAGGTTGTAACATGAATAACAATACAGTGCTTTGTAAACACTGTAATTAAGCTTAAAGAAACAAAGAAGGAGTGCTCTATACATCAAGGACATTGAATCCACTTCCTCAGCTCCTTGGTTAAATAGTTAGCTGTAAAACAGGAAAGAAACAACCGTGAACATAGAGGGCCTTTTCTAGACTGCAGTAAACGTCACAAAGTGACAACTTGCTATTTGTGCTTGACAAGGAAACAAACACATGAACAAACTTGTACAAGTTCTGTAGGAAAACTGCAATAGCATTCCATAAGAAAAGCAGTTCAGAGCTGGGACCTTTAACTGCGTTTTTCTAATCAGGAAAGGTTTTATAAGGAAAAAGAAAATCAATCATATTCTCAAAATCAGAACCTAAAGGAAAGTTCTAATCTGGTACCAGATACATTTCAGAAAGCGCTAGTACATGTTACATGAAGCAAACCCAATATGCTGGCCACCCGCTGGCCTTCCTGTTTCATTAACCCTGCTTAATTTGATATGTCTGCTTTAGTGTGTATTCTCTGATAAATGAACCCAGAGAAAAGATGGCAGGAATTTTATTGCTCTGTCATTATTCCCTGATGTGGAAACCTGTGGCAGAGGATAACATGCAGATCATTTCTCCTTGTTTGTTGATCATTAGCATTAATTAAGACTAATATCTGTCTCTCAGCAGTGACAAGAAGCGTATTTGTAGCCATGGTAACTGCTCCCTTCTCTGCTCTGTGACGAGCTCTTTGGCCCTGAGTCACTGCGATATGTAGAGCAATTAACTGCTTAATGCTAGAGGAAGCAGAGACACATGCAGAGGAGAGAGCAATTCAATTTGTGCATAACATCTCTGATGTCTCATATTTACCAGACACCTCTGCACTTATTTCTGAGAAAGTTTATGATGGTGAACTTCATTTCATCATAAAATGAAGAGAAGCTTTATATCAAGTATACACTAACTCGTAATAGCCTTGGAACCCATCTGGTCGCCGTAATTGCCGCATCCATTAAATTGAATATTTGCATTCAACTGCACAGAAAATTCATTAGATGAACCAGGACACACACCACATAGACTACTTTCTGTCTATTAAATAAGCTTAGAGACTTCATTTCATTTTGAAAGCTTTAAGCTAATTTTCTGGCTGAAAGATATAACATGAACAAATCCATACAAATATTATCAGAGATTAAAACAATTCTCCTTAAATCATAACGTGTGTTACACAATGAAAATAAAACATTTTATTTGAAATGGTGATACTTCTGCTGTTTTTCTTCCAATTCTTCTGCATGAGTTGTGCAGAGGGCTGTAATTCATAGACAGATGGCTGTCAATCAAGCGTTTTCAAAATTAGCACATGCCTCCATGCCAAGACACTGAGCTACGTTTATGGTGCTTTATCCCACACAATATTTAATATGTTTGAAATCACACAAACATCAGCTGAACTAGCATTGTAACAGATTCTATTTTTTCTTTTTATGAAACCTATTTCTATAACTCGTAACTCATCTGGTCATATTATTCAATATTATCCAATTAACAAAATACAGTGTTGTACATTTCTAAAAACAATTCTATTGTTGATAATAATAATGACTAGATTGTTATTGTAACTAATAATACAGTACTTATATATTTATACTCTAATTGCCCGAATGTGTGTGTACACCTGACCATCACACTAATGTCTGTGTGTGTACACCTGACCATCACACTAATGTCTGTGTGTGTACACCTGACCATCACACTAATGTCTGTGTGTATACACCTGACCATCACACTAAGTCCCACGTTGCTGTTATAATACCACCCACTTCTCTGGGAAGGCTTTCCACTAGATTCTGTGGGAATTTGCTCATTTTGCTCTGCACTGATGTCAGATGAGGAGGTCTGGGATTCAGACACAGTTCCAGTCAATCACAAAGATGTTCAGCTGCTCAAGTTCTTCTCAAGCCATCACTTAAACTTTTTTTGCTTACAGGGGGTTTGCCATGAATTAATACATTCCGGCCTTGTAGTAAAGGGAAGGAAAAGCAGAATGCTATAGGATAGAAAAACATTCTATATAATTCTGTACTTCCAACCTTAACTACTCATAAACTGACTGTCACAGGTTACTTTCTTTTAAGCCCTGATTACTTGATACTGGATATTCACTGAAACAGAATTTGCGGTCATGATTCATTTGAAGCAAGTGCACCCTCTGCTGCATATGTACAGTAACAACACAACAATTACACCATTAAACTTTATTTAAGAATCTTTATAGCTCACTGTCAAACGATTAACTTTACATACTTAGATAAATGCAATGAAAAGACATTGGTAATAGCCTACATAGGAGTTTTGAAGCAAGGGCTATTATGTAGTATCATTGAGATGAATTATAATGAATCCTGGTTGATCAGTTGATTCTTTGTACCTCATTGTTGCTGCTAATACAATCAACAGACATTTAATGACAGGAGTGACCGATTAGATTTTACTTGTTTATCACATATGCAGACATCACAGCATTAGGCGTTGCTATTTTTTACAACTTTAAAACATTTCCACAAAAACAGCAAATGTACATTTGCACACAAAACAGTAGAAATATGTTCTGCTGACGGATTATGCTTGATTGTTGCTATTGCGTTTGTAACTACAGCTGCAAAAGTTCACTGTAAGAACCAGACAAGCACAGCAAACTACCCACTCAGCAACATGAATAAACCTGACACTGTTCAGCATCTGATGCTTTGTATTGTGAAAAACAAGTAAGGTACGGTTTACTACAGCGCTGCTGAATTCTCAAATCTAATCTGTCAGTAAGTGTTGATTAATGTTAATTAATTTTATAATGGCTTTCACAGAAAGGCAAATAACAGTTTTAGATTACTTCACTTGGTCAATTATTTATTGTTTCTAGAGTAACTATCCCACAGAGACTTGCATGGTATGCACACCATGTCATGTAAGTTTAATAATACATAGATTGTTGCCATTTAAAGAAATAGCTAGAATTTTGGATTTTTTACTTGGAGCAGGGGTCACTCAGTCTCTGGACTACTGACAGGAAAATCATGAGTTTAAATCCCAGCATTGCCAAGCTCACACTGTTGGGCCCTTTAGCAAGGTCCTTAACCCTAAATTTTATAAATGATATAAATATAAGTCACTCTGAATAAGGGCATCTTCTAAACAGAATAAGTGTATGTGCGTTTCGTCACATTTATGGAAGGAGACTCCTTTGACAGTGCTTTGTAACAGTGAGGGGAAATGGTGTTCCACCACAGGAAAATCTAAGGACAGAAGTTATGTTTAGGAGTTTCATGGAAATAAGCTGTATTTTTGTAATGGAACAACTGATTATAGAGGCTAAATCATAAGTGATAACAGGAATGTAATGTTTTGTGGACGTTAGATGGAAATAAATTTCTTTTCCCATTCATGAATAATAATTAACAAAAAAAACTTTGGCAAATTGCGGTCAAATAAATGGAATAAAACAACACTGATTATTTTCCTATAACACAAATCGGAATGTTACCACAGCATGTGGTCAGAGCACATGGCCTAAATGGAGCTTTCATTTTAGCCACAGGCCCCATCATATAAAGGCCCAGTCACATGCTTAGCCAGTGTGACTCCAAATTCATTTCATGCACCAATCATGTGACTCACAAAAACACAACATGTACTAATACAAACCGAAAAAAGGAAACCATTGCTTCTATTAGTCAGAGGGACACTGCATGGTAGGAAGGAGGCTGAGCTGTTGCTGAGATATTACTGTAGATAAGTGCAGATGATGCTACATAATGGTGACTCTTTCTGGGGAAACATGGGCTGTAGGTCTCTCACGATCAGCATGATGCTGACTGTCATCACAGCCTCTGCGGATTCTCTTCAGCCTCCATGCCATGCAAGGCATCATTAACACAGCTTTACCCACAATCACCGTGACAGGCAGAGCCACGGCTACTACAAAGGTGGGCGGCATGTAGAAACGATACGACTCCTCTTCAAACGCCCGCTTCCAGCCAAACAGCAGTGCGTGGATGGTGGCGATAAGCAGGGCGATATAGCCAAGCGTGGACTGTAACAGCAAAACAACAGACGTTCAATGTTACAATGATATTTACATTTTGACGGAGGATTTAGACACACTATCTACTTATAAGGGCTGGAATTAATATAAAGCATTGGTGAAAATACTGGCTCATACCAAAACAAACTGGAAAATGAATCAGTTAACCCATTTAACTCCTATTCTTCTTAAAGCATAAAAAACAGTAACTTTCATGACTTCAGTACCTGCGGTGAAACAGAAAACCTGTGCCACAAATGTAAATCTATTTATATTCAGAATGTTCTGGATTAAATGAACAGCCTTGTACATACTGTAAAGCACTACATTTGGTGTATCACATGTAACTCCACAGGACTTCTGTTACATAAGTAATAAAAATGACTGGCATCAAAATAAAAACAAAAAATGTGTAAATGGGAATAAATGATACTAGTACTGTCTTAATATCATATTCATTTTCAGTGTGTTGCATAAAAAATGTGAAAAAATTACTGAGGCCAAAAAAATCACTGAGACCAGAGGTTTTATGGTACTTAATTTGTGTTACTTTTAAGGGAGTCAAAATAAATAACTGTCAGTACTCAAAAGCCACTGCTCATAACCCTGGCTATGTAAAGTTATAAACACCTGACAGTATTTGTTTCCACACACGGTACTGCACGTGTCTCTAACCTGGATAAAGCTGAACTCTCGCCAGTTGAGGGCGCTGTTTACTGATGGAATGGACGTGATGGCCAAGAGAGAGAGAAGGCCCAGACTCATTATACCAAAAGACACGTACATCTCCACTCTCCACACCTCCTCCTCATTCCACGAGTTTTCTATGTTGGCATGAACCTGGACAGATTGAAACAGAGAGTATACACTATCACTAGTATACTATTAGAATCTACATGTACAGTCAGCTCCAGAAATACTGGCATCCTTGTTGGGTCAAATAAACCTAATTATTAATCGCAATTACTATGAGGTAATTTAGAAAAAGACTAAAAATAAAAATGTACAAAAAAAATCAATATCTAAAAAGACAACCATCATATCTGGCTTTGAATTTTTACTCTGACATTTTAGTGTGTTGTGCTGCAGCAGAAATGTAAACTTGGTGAAAATAGATTTCCTGTAGACACAAATGAAAACTAAACAGACCTGCTGGTACGCCATATTGAGCAACAGATATCTCTCAGACCTCCTCATGGGCAGGCAGAGGCTGTAGAGTACATGGATGCAGGCAAAGAAAAAGCTGAGCAAGCCCAGCTGCTTGCGGCTCTGTAACCATCCCTGCAGCCAGCTGGGAAAGCGCCGGAACTTAGTGCCATAGAAGAGCTGGTGCGCAGCAGCGAGCTGACCCGCTAAATACACCAGCGCCAGCACAGTTATAGCCACCACCGGAAGTGTCCTGTTCACAATCTCCAGTGGGATCTTATAAAAAAAGCTTTGCCCATTTTTCAAATATGGATGAATGATATCCCGAATGAAAGAGTAAGCAAAGAAGAAGATGGAAATGGCAACAGCAGTAAGAACGGGACCTTTCCAGTCTGAAAACAGCCGCAACGGCATGTTCTCTATTTCCTTTGCCAAGGTAAGTGTGCCCATATCCACGGGAATGAAACTGAGCTGCCGGGCCAACTCGATGACCTGCTGCCTCGCTTCCACTGAGTTACCGCAGATATACACCTGCAGTGTGGAACAGAACAAAAACAAATAATCAGATGTGTATTCATTTCATTTCAAAAGAATATGGAAAATTTCATTCACTGGATTCTAAAATTATGAATGAAAATAATTAAAAAGAGAGATTGATTGAGCATCTTTTTCACACTGATAAGAAAGAAAACAATGAGAAAAGAAGAAAGGTGTAAAGAGAATTGTTATTGTTTCAGTTGGGTACTGAACAATGACAAAAACATACTTACAGTGATTTTGTAGTTCCAAAACAGGTAGGAAAAGTGCACTGGCTGTATTATAAAATAAGTAGTAAGATAATTTAGAGTAAAAATAGAGCATATTACATTGATGTATATAATCTAACCAAATTATATAATACACTGATCAGCCGTAATATTCAAACCACTGACAGTTGAAGTGAGTAACATTAATCACACTACAGTGGCATCTGTCAGGAGATGAGATATATTAGGCAGCTAGTGAACAGTCAGTTCTTGAAGTTGTTGTGTAAGAATTCATGGCTGACTTGGACAACTGTTTCCAGTATTTATTGGTTACTACCTACTAAAAGTGGGCCATACATTAGCTACAGTAGCTAATATTAGCTATATATAAGTATGTCAGTTTGGAATAAACAGCATTTCACTGCAATACTCAACTGTTTGGAATAAAGCTATTTTTCCTTATTTCTATTAAAGCTGGACTGACAACTAGGTATAACTGTAATATTAGTCAGCAAGAAATCATCTAATACTTGATGAAGGCATCTGTCACCTTCCTGTATGCTCCAATGCCAGTCATTAAAATTCAAAATGAGGCGCCGGTTAAATCTTAAATCTCTAAATTTAAAAAATTTAAGCATCTTTGCTAACCTTTTACAGTCTTCTCTGAAAATCCCTCTCTATAAAATGACACTTTTAGAAGCAGGGCCAAAATAAGTGCTTTAATGTGGAAGCCTGTGATCTACAGTATAATGGGAAACAATATTATTCCCAAAACGTCCTGACATTTACATTTACAGCATTTAGCAGACCTTATCCCTGAAGCAATTATGCTGCTAGAGGATCTGCTTTAAAGCAAATATCTTCTTGGATCTGTTTCATGTTGGTCAGTATGGTTTGAAAAACAGGAATTGAGTCAGTAATTTTTGCCTATAATTAAAAACAAACATGGGGGTGTAATAAAACATAATATGTATTGTATTAATGAAACCCACACTGAAATGTGCAGTCTGTTGGCTCTGCTGTTGTGCTGCTGTCAAAATGGCTGGGGCTGAACATATATCTTATATATATGGCTATACCTCCATCTGGTCCTGCCATGATGTTCCCATGCAACACGCCACCACTCAGAGTGGTTCAAGCAAATAAAACGAATCATCGTTAGTTTCCAATGTAATCGTCAATTACTTTAATGGAGGGTATCTCAAAAACTGCACTCTTTAACTCTCAAACTATTTCACTGATCAATACATGTTACTTATACAAACATAATTAAAATATTCAAATATTTGTGGCGCTAAGGAAACAGGTATATTTTGTATTATACTGTATATTGCATCCATCATCTTTTGAATCCTGTCATGTTGCTGCCCCACTATATGAACTGTGTGGCTTTAGATTTAAATGAAATCCATTAAATTCAAGTTACCGGTCAAATATGCTCTTGTTACACCACTTCTATAGTAATGACTGGTTTATAGGGGTATGTAAGGTGGATGGCTTATTAAACAAGTTATTTAACAAGGAATAATGTTTAATTGTTCATCTGTTAAAGCTTACTTTAAAGAAATGCTTATTTTAAGAAAGGGGTTTCAGAGCTTTCAGTACAATCATTAAGTATTCGAACACAGGAGAGTCTAGAAGACAGAGGACTTAACACTTCCTGTCTTCTCAGTAGCATAACAAGCTGCTTTTTTGTCTTGAACTGATTATAACTGTTAATATCACAGGAACAACTGATTATAACTGTTATGATATTACTTATAATTGAAATTGATTAAATGTAACTATCAATGACTAAAAAGTAGAAAAGACAATTTCTCTGGCATAAGCAACTGTCTCCATCACAAGATAAACAAAGCAAGAAGGGAAACCTTGTCAGTGGAAAACAAGCATCTCCAGGATGGTAAACATCACACTACTGTACCAATGTCATTGACTATTTTCCTATGCCAGCAAACCGCATCATGACTGCATGTCCTACCTGTCGACTAGCATCTTTAGGGCCTGACTGCATAGCCCATGCTGAGATTACATTAAATCCTTTCACCACATCAGAGTCTGGGAATAGGGAAGCGAGGTACTCTGCATTGGATTCTGGATACTGGTTCGACCTCCTGTTGTTGCTGACGTCCACCAAGATTTTGCCAGCTAAGAGGTGCTTGATGTCCCAGAGAGAAGAGTAGTGTTCTCTGTGGATAGCCAAGAAAATAACGGAAGCTTTGCCCACTGCGTCCTCGTGATGGGTCACATCTACCACATGAGGAAAAAACTCAGCCGCCCGCTTGGGCTGTCGACTGCCCACCACTACATGAAAGCCACTACACAGCAGACGGATGGCCAAAGACTTGGAGAAATCCCCAGAGCCGATGATGGCCACTGACGGCTTGCTGGAGCCTTCTCTGGGCCCGTTCTTCATGCCGTTAGGAAGGAAGAAGGCTTTGCCTGCAGGACTGCTGCCCATCAGTGAGATGGAGTCCATTTCTTTAGACCTGGAGCTCTAGATGTTGATCAAACCACGTTTCTACAAAAATGATTTTAACAATAATTTAAATACATACTACAGATTTCCTAGAACATTTATACACATTACTTACAATCTAAATACATATAATATTAATTATGTTATAGTAACTGATTATTTATTACATTAGAAAAGTGTGCACTGAGAGATTCTAGACAATATCAGTTACTATAATAAGCTATAATAATTTTTTTTAGACTAATAAAGATAAATAACTGCCTCACAGCCTGTCTCACCTTTTAATAAGCACGATTTGGCTGTTCATTGCGTTATAACCGACAGTAGTTTACATTCTGCTGCTACATGGAGGATAAATCAGAGAAACGTCCACATGATTGACATCTGGATGAAAACACCGCGCTGATACCAGCTGTAACTACACAGCTGTGACCTGCCCTGCAATGTCACCCTGTAACGCTTCACTAGCACACCCTGTATTATGTAAATCGTTATAACAATTTATTCAACACATTCAGGCTTTATCATGACAAAACTGTGCCGTCTAACCTTGATCTGAAACACTGATGTTATCGTTATCGCTCATGGATCCGCCGTGTCTGTGTGCAGGCGATGTCTGCGGTGTCGCCGCTCGCCCCGCCCTCTGTGGTCTGATTGGTCACAGTCTCAACGTGGCGAGCAGACCTCCACCAATCAGTGACTAGACCAGGGCACGACGAGGACAACCTAACCAACAAACTAATAATAATTTATAATAATAATAAAGCACTTGTTATTTTGAGTCCAAAATCTCAAAACGCATTTAATAATTTAATAAAATATTTTAACACAAGCAATAAAACACTCAAATACTTTTTTTGATTAAAATAAATATCATATTATATATATATAATATATATATATATATATATATATATATATTTATGTATATATACACACACACATATGTATAATGCTTATACTTATTTATATATATTATACTTATATGTATGTGTGTGTGTGTGTGTGTCTATAATATATATAAAAAAAAATTATGTTACTTAGTAAGTAATGAGAAAGGTTTGTTTCGTTCAAAATATGAGTAAAAGAAAGCCAAGTCTAAACAGGGTATGAGTTCATCCAACACTTTAATTAGTTATGGCATTAGTGCATACTAGTGCACTAGTGCATGCAGTTTAATACTTTTTTTTATTAAATACGTGTATCAACTAAGAGTGCATACACAATAGATTCTTTTAGGAGTTGTTGTTTTTTCTTCTGAGATATATCACTATATCTTAATAACCTTTGCTTATGTCCCTTTAAAGTATCACAAAAATGCTGAAGAGGCCTTGGTAAAATTTCAGCTTCACACCCCTAATTTACAATAGTGCTTTATACCATGACCATGCACGGTTTTTATATCATTAGCAAAACTTCATAGTTTATCAGAACTTTAATAAGCAGAGAATGTAAATGTAGATTTCAAAACAAACGCTGCATTTACATTCTATTGTTCACATACTAGCATACAAGATCTAAATACATTAGATAGTCGAATTAGCAGGTCGGCAAATGTCACCATTGCTGTAACTATGCAAAGCTACTATTTAGTACAATAGTGTATAATAAGACAGCTTTGCTTTCCCCCACTTATCACATTTCACATGCAGTTTTCCAAAGTGACATAACAATGAGACACAATAAACAAAGCAGCTAACAAATATGCCAAAAGGAGTGCAAGATACCTGTTATTTCGGTTATCTGAATCTGTTTGTAATACCTTAATGAGGAAGTCATGACAGAGAATCATGTATCAGTCACAAAACAATGCTTTCCTTCTTCCTTTTACACAGATCAATACAATTCAAAACAATATACAAAATTTTACTACATTATTTTTCAATTGATTACTACTGTAAAATAAGTATAAAAAAGAGCTCATATTTGTTCATACTTAAATGTACAGCTGCATTATACAGTAGTACAAACAACTTAAACATCAATCACAAGTTGTGAAAAACAGCACTTCAAAACAATCATGACTTAAAACCCAACATTCCTGAAACACACATTTAAAATGTTATGCTGCTAAGACAGACTGAGTCAGAGTGAGTCCTTGTCTATTAATTGCTTTCGCCCGGGTCTTTCCTAGCCATGTCGAATGCGCGCCAATCTTTTGTTAAAACAGGGCATGGCTAGCACAGCCTTGAGCAGTAACACCACACCTGGGAGGAAGGAGGCCAGTATAAATGATGGTGGTGTGTACCATACATAGTGCTTCATCTCCACCCACTTCCTCCAGCCATACACCAGAGCATGAGCTGTGCACAAAAACAGAGCTGCATGTCCCAGTGTTCTCTACACAAATATGGAGAGACAATAAACAATCAAACAATTATCAATGACAAATCAAAGAACAATGTGTCTATAATGTCCATCATAGCTGTGAAGTCCAGACCCCTGATGGTTAAATGATTTCTGGATTCTGGTTTCTCACCTACCTGGACACACTGGAACTCTCTCCAGTTTAGAGTGTCCATAACAGAAGGTAGGGAGGAGATGGCCACCAAGGCCAGAATGCCCAATCCTAGGATTCCCAGTGAGATGTAGATCTCCATCCTCCAGACATCATCCTCTACCCATGCGTTATCCTTCTTCTGTTGTACCTATCACATAAACATGCTTGGATGCTAGAGAACAGGTGTCATTATGCTAAATAAAAGTGAGCAAACTTATCACAATGTTCAGACTTAAAAGATTTAAGATAGATCATGTGGCACTTTAAACAGAAGCTGGAGAATAGAAGAGGTGCCATTTGTAATGGAATTTCCATACTCTGTAGTTAATCCTTCAAAAATATATATATTTTTGAATCTAAAAACTAGCTCTAGTGTGACAGAGATATGTGATTTCTGATGTACTACTACACCATTACTGCTACTACTAATAATAAAAAATATAAATATATTAATAATAAAAATGCTGCATAATGAGTAAAGAAAGGATGCATATAACACTCCTAAATACTCATTCATTTAAGCATTTGTTTAAGGCATGATGGTATAGAAGTTAAGTGAATAATAATATTAATAAATGTTATTTTCATGTGAAAAGGATTAAAACCACAACCATCTGACTGCAAGAGCCTGCAGCTGATAGTGAGGACAGCTGAGAACATCCGAGTCTCTCTTCTCTCGATCACGGACATTTACAGTACAACCCCACACACCCCTCACATACACATTCCACCCTCCTGTCATCTGGTAAAAAAGTACAGAAGCATTTGCGCCTTCACACTGTGTAACAGTTTATTCCCTCAAGCAATCAGGCTCATTAACACTGAGAACTGTACTGACACACACATACACTCATTCAATATACATCTATGTTTACAGCACCGCTCATTTAAATATTGTCTGTCTGCGCTAGGTTGCACTAGGAAATGCATTTTATGTCTAAGGACAACTTAGAATTTAGTCTGTAGCTTTGTTTTATGAAGCACTGTGTTGTCTTATGTAGTTCTGTGTTGTTCTATGTAGCTCTGTCTCTTTATGTTGCACCATGGTCCTGGAGAAATGTTGTTTCATTTCACTATGTACTGCCTCAGCAATATATGGTTGAAATGACAATAAAAGCTTCTTGACTTGAAAACTTTCCTCACCTGCTGGTAGGCCCAGTTGAGGAGTTTGTATCTGTATGATCGTCTCATTGGGTAGCTCAGGCTGTAAATGGCATGTAGGCAGGCCAGAAGGAAGGCCAGCAGACCCAACTGTTTCCTCGCACCCATCCAATTTTCCAGCCAAAGTGGGAAAGAGCTGTATTTCGTGCCTGACGAAGAGTAAAAATACTTGAAGCCAACAAGCTTGCTCTGTAATAGATATTACAGGCAAGCATTCATATTACATTCATGGAAGATGTATAAATAAAGCCATTTGGCTGTGGTCATTCATTCACAGGAAGTTTAGTTAGTGCAGTATGCTGTAAACATTGCACCTTACTGTCGCATTCAGCCTGCCTGATTCAACAGTAAAAGAAGGCAGCCATTTCATTTCAGACATATCAGCAAACAGCAAGAAGTCACTGAACCAGATATACTTTGCCATATGAAGTCTGTTTTCTCACAAAATGTCACATTTTTCACCCATGTAAATAGTTCACTGCACACTGTGGTAAATGGGTCCATGAGAAAACAGTGGGTGGATACAATAATGTCAGTGTGGAGCCAGTGCATGTACAAACTTTTATGACTAGTGTTCCAGTGTGAAGCTGCAAAACAGGAGTGCCTACTGGAAAGACAAAACAATATTTCTGTAAAGTAAACCTATTCTTTATTGACTCACTTTAGAAAGAGCTGAACACCCTGAACACCATTGGTGGCAGTATTGGGTTATTAAAAGATTTCATCAGAACTGTGTTTTCACTGGCTAAAGCGCCAAAAAATGTTCCTAATTAGATGTGGATATCTAAATTATTTTGCTGTCTAAGAACCTAAGCAGTTCCAGATCAGGCACTGGTTCAGAAACCTGTACATCAATGACAATACCAAGCCACAGGACCAGGATGATATTTATACAAGACAAGGACCAGGGTGGTTCTGAATCCAATATCAATCCAAATTATGGTCATTGGTAGACAATGGCAGATATTCTATTAAGACCTGACTGGGAACAATTTGTGTTGCATCATGGCCATGACAAGGAACCAACAGAAGGAGAACAAAAAATGTTCTGACGCTTTTCCTTGTCAACCTGAACTGCAACAATTTTTAATCTCATCAATTGCAGGAACTCTCGGAAATGGTGATTGCGAAATGGTGGCAGACTTCAGAAAAAACTATCAATGCTGATACCTTGTACAAGAAGGGACAGAAGGCCTTTAGTACTTGAGAACTCAACAGACTGATTCAAAAGTGTTGGTTTGTCTTAAGAGTCAAGCCGGGTTCTCTGGAGACTACAGTACTGTACTGTATAATAAAACTGTACTCTACGCTCTCAAAAATGGTTTCTCTATTTTCCAAGTAGTGTTCTCTATTTACTATCTGTCCTCGTCTACTTTGTCTCATGTGTTTCTAAATGTTTACTACTTATGGCAATTAGATTTAAATATGTAGATGTAAATGTAGTAATAATGGAGATTATAATGGAGATTCGAGATGCTCAATCACTCACCTCTGTGTAGTTGTAGTAGAGCAGCCAACCCTCCAGGTAGATAGACAAGTGCCAGAAGAGTGATGGATGTCCAGGGTAGAGCTTTATTTAACACCAGTATGGAAATCTTGTAAAAATCATTTTTATTCTGAGCCACATAAGGCTGCAGGACATCCCTGAGAAATGTGTACACAAACGTTAGAGTTAAAAAAACAGCCATAAGCTTTAGAGGGAGGTGCCACTTGGGGAAAAGGGGCATCTCTTGTAATTGAATGATGGCAGGGAACTCAAATTCCTCTAATGCAAATGCAGACAGAAAAGGCTGACGATCCATGCTTGGCAACATCTCTTCAGCCTCCATGCCTCCCTCCTCAGGGTCCTGAGAGAACGCAAGAGCTGCAATCAGTATCTTAATTCTAATTACGACTATGGAGTACTGTGATCCTAAGATGAAATGGTGCTGTACCAAATAAAGATAAATTCTATTTTGGGGCAATGTTCAGTGGAAAAGATGTCGCTCTGCTCTGATGTTAATATGATGACAACATAGCACCATTCATTCATAGTTACAAGAAAAGTAGCAAATACATGTATATGTCTCATATCGGTCATTCAACCTATGCTGTAAGGTACCATGCCTTTTGAGTGAGCTGTAGTCGTTGTTCCACTTCAAACACCTGAAAGCTTTCATCATGGTATGTTGTTTCCTCTCCAGAATCACGAGGACATCTCTCCATAATAGGGCAAACAGCAGAAAACCCTACAAAATGACCCACAATACACTGTTATGCTAGGTATTTATGGACAACCGCCACAAGTGCATTAGTGCTTTACTGAAATTCGTTTCCATGCCAATAATGAGTCTTTCAAGCACGAGGGCACAAACATAAAGTCTGTTATTCACATGACTGCCCTGTAATATCCAAGGCATTTATTCTTGGAGTTGGGGAGACTTTTTACAGCTAGTGCTTTTAAGAGGCTTAACATTCAGCATGTTCTTTATTAAAGAAACTCTTAATAGTTCTTAAACCTAAATTAGTATTCAGGATGTCAAAGTATGTAACATTATTACTAAAACTGTACATGTTTTATATTGCTATTTGTAACTGTCAGTTAAACAATCCTACAACTTCAAATGTTATGAGTTTGAAGTCAATGATCATTTCAAAGGTAAATCATTTTATGGAATATGTTGCCTAGCTGAATCTTACCAGGTTTTTCCACTCATGCTTAGTGTGCAACATGAACACAAACAACACAAATACACTTAGTGAGTCATATGAAAAAAGAGTCATACCTCAGCACATAAACTTCACACTTCTTAACCAGTCCACAACAGAGTAAGTGTTAACAGTGTGTTCTGCTGTAAATAAAAAGAATATGGCTGAAAGATGATGAAGACAGGACATGTAACTTCTAAAAGAAAAAAACATATACTCTACTACTCCCTTGTACTCCCTCTCCCCTTGTCTTTGTTGCACCCTGACAAGGCGCACGTCCATTCATTCATGTTAGCCCCGCCTCCAACAGATGTCAACCAATCTGGTTGTAACACACGTCATAGACCACGCCCATAATAACACGTGTTTCACACGCTCAAGCTGGATAGCTAGTTACTTTTTCACGAAATTTATTTAAAAAGTTATTTTTTTTTCTTTTAGTATATTATATGTATTTCTGTAATTAAATACTAAACAATTTATCTTGTTTGTTGCTTATTTTATTTTTCTGTAAGAGAATAAATAACTAACAGCCAATTTATTGTACATTACAAGCGTAGAAGGCTCAGAATGTTGTAGAGGGCTCAAAGAAAACATTTAAACACTTAGGTAAAAAATCCTAAATCCACTTTAAGATATGTTTATCAATATTTATTTATTTATTTTTACATATAAAATATAATATATAATATAATATAATATACATATAAAATGTGACATAATTGTGACATAATTCTGATTCAGCTTTAGTCTAATAAATTCAAAAGGAGCATTTTCCATGAGTCAGTTTGGGGATTATACAGCAATGTAATTGAATACTTTTTTTTTATTAGAAAGTTTGCTAATCACACTGCTATTAGCTACACCAGATTGTTCACAGAAAAGTGAATTTTATATCATGTGTGTAAATACAGATTTTATATTATTTACAGTACTCATTTTATATTAATAAAAAATGAAAAGCATCTGAAGTCAGTGGCCTGCACAGAGTTTAAACCTTTAGTTCTTTAGTTTAGTTTTGCCTTGTTCCTCCGAGGACAGAAAGTTGTAATGTGTTCTAATTTAATTTCAGTCAGTTTCCTTTAGAAGAGCCCACATGACCATCCTGTGATCCTGCAATGACTCTCATTATTTCTCACCAGAACATCAGACAGGATAGCTGTGGATTGATATCACAGAGACCATAATGCATATCACCAGGTGTCTCCTGCTGGCCATGCTGACATTAGGATCATTAACTGTGTGGTCCTCGGGCCCTCTTCATGCACAATGCAAAGTGGAATGGTAAATAATGTTCTTTTTTGTGTACCTGTTTGTTTGCTTGCTTGTTTTTTTAGTTTGTTTTGTTTTTTTTTTTGTTTTTTTTGCCCATCGTCTTATGAAAATTGAAGTGTTACTAAACTCTTGTTGTGAGGTCGGTGTGATGTGATTTCATTTTAAAGGTGTGTATTTTGTTGTTCTGTGTTGTTATGCTTTCTGTAACACATACAATTTGTTGCCTATAAGATAATGTTACAGGTAAGTTTACAGAAAAAGAAAGAAAGCTGTTTTTAATACAGTGTAGTGAAATCACCCTGTATTTTACTAGACTTAGATAGCTGACCTTTGAGTTATTATTATGAAATGATTGTAGCATGGCATTGTTATTCCTGAAAAACATTTTATGTAGTATAGTATAATTTACTTTAGTAATTTTGATGCAGGGGGGCACTGTGGCTTAGTGGTTAGCACGTTCGCCTCACACCTCCAGGGTCGGGGTTCGATTCCCGCCTCCACCTTGTGTGTGTGGAGTTTGCATGTTCTCCCCGTGCCTCGGGGGTTTCCTCCGGGTACTCCGGTTTCCTCCCCTGGTCCAAAGACATGCATGGTAGGTTGATTGGCATCTCTGGAAAATTGTGTGTGATTGCATGAGTGAATGAGAGTGTGTGTGCCCTGCGATGGGTTGGCACTCCGTCCAGGGTGTATCCTGCCTTGATGCCCGATGACGCCTGAGATAGGCACAGGCTCCCCGTGACCCGAGGTAGTTCGGATAAGCGGTAGAAGATGAATGAATGAATGAATTTTGATGCACTAATTTAGGCTAAACAGAAGTGTGTCTGTTGCATCTCAGAACATTTCACTTACTCTTTCACTTCCAGTGATCTCTTTGCAGGTTGCTGTAAGTACAGAGCTTATCTGAGGAACACTGGCCTGACAAACACCCTGAATGGGACGCCGTGCACCCTGCTCAATTTATCATAACCTACATGCATGTTTTTATTAGGAAACCCACATGGATACAGGACAAACATGCACAGAAACAGACAGAACTTTGGCCACATATTCACTCAGTCTCTGGTTGAAGCCAAAATGTTTTTTTATCTTCAAAGAAGTCTGGGAGAAAAAAGCTCATATATTCTTTTGTGTCTTAAGAATACCACATGAATGCTTAATGGACGAAACAGAAAAACTGATAATGTAAGGTAACAGGACAGTATGCCTCTGTGTTAGCTGCTAAGTGTCTGTATTTTCAGCAATGTCCTCTTTCATCCAGTTGATGGCAGCAGTTGAATTCAGATGGGCAAAATGTCAACCCTTTCTCCATAGATATATTTTTATAATAATTTTACATATGATGACTTGGATGTGGTATAGTACAATGGTCTACATAGTCTGTGAACTTTTTATTTTTACTTTAATGTAGTTATATCAACTCTCTATTATATTTACATTTTTAAGTTTAAATAATTGACTGACTTCTGAACTGAATGAATAGAATCCAAACTTCAGTATTTAGAAAGCAAGGTAACTACATAATGTTTATTTGGATATAATATGTTTTGTCTAATTAAAATATGTTGAATGCTGTTTTTTGCTGTGTCAAATATGTTGAATGCTGTTTTACAAATTTAAACAATCAACCTTATGTTGGAATAGCTGGATTAGGTTTCAAGGAAGTCTGTGCAATCCCTGTTACATTAGAAGGAAATGATACTACCCGCAGCTAGTGCTTCCCATGAATGTAAGTTTACTTTTCAGTACAACTGTAAATCTACACTGAAAAAATATTTTTTTCAGGTACTTTGGGCTTCCCTGCAGTCATGTGTATGAAGCCTTAGTCACACAGATTAAAAAGTGGAGGACAATGGATGGTTGTAGTATGGGTGGAGAAAAATGCCTATACAAGGTAAAAGTGTGTGTGTGTGTGTGTGTGTGTGTGTGTGTGTGTGTGTGTGTGTGTGTGTGTGTGTGTGTGATTATTGAAAGAGCATTAAGCTGGAATGAATGAATGAATGAATGAATTAAATTAAATGAAAATTGCTTTATACAATTACAGCTCCAGTCAGCCACTGTCCACTTCATTGCCGCAAAGCACATGGCACCACGGAAGAAATATGTGGAAGATCTAAACTTCAGACTGGTTCCTTATGATTTCTTCACAAATTGCCATGTATCAGTAAGAGTTCATTGAATTTGCTTTACACATATCATTTTAATATATACCTTAAGAACAACACTGTATGTGAACAACATTAATATTCACCATAGGCCATGTCAGTCTCAGAAACCTGGTATGCTGTAACAGACCATGGCACTAATTACTGCAACCTCTACAACTTAATAGAAGGTAATCCATTACACACTGTAATTCACCGATATACATGTTTACATATGTCTGTACCTAAAGGTTTAATGTCTGGCTCTTCTAGCATTAAGGTTCCTGGTCACTGGCTCAGAACCATTAACCACTGGACTAGGACTGCCGTTTAATTTGACCAAGATTTTTTCTTACATTATTTGTATAGGGAGTGGACTAACTGGGGCTCCAGGCTATAAGGAAATCACCAGTGAATTCTTGTGCACACAGCGATCCTCTGCCAACTGCACTGTTTACTGATCCTGGCTTCATTTTAAGCTCAATATTAGCTTCAGGTGACAGTCCAACACCATTAGCAATAGACATATACATAAAAGATTTAAACATACAGTGAAATATAATAATGCTATATGGTTTTTAATGAACATTTTGAGTATTTTTAGAATTGGCCTCTTTCGCTCTGTTCTGTCTCTTTTTTTTTTCTCACCCAGAATTAAATTCAAGAGGATATTTTAGCAGCTTTCCTTTGCACAAAAGAAATTGTAGGGGGCAAATATAGCTCTCAGTGCTGCTGAGGTGAGACACTGTATTCAGAGAAACATTGTTCATTTCTGAGGCATAGGGCAGTTTTTCTCTGAAAGGTAGCAACGTATTCTAGCTCCACTCACAGCCATGTGGATTGAAGGGCAGCTTTTATTAGGACAGCAATATAGTCAGCCCAACTCAGCCATCCATCATACAGAATAAAGCACGCCTCAAATCGACACTGTTGGCACTGATGTGGCCTGCACTGGCCTGAAGAGGGCAATGTCTGCAAATACTCCAGCCCATAGATTATTTGATTGTAGCACAAACTGTGTAGTTTTTTTTTTTTTCATAATTTTTATGATTAAAGCTACAGCCTTTTATTAACACTTCAAAATGTCTTAGAAACACCTGAAAGTATTTGCACCCTTTTATAAAAGTAATGTCAATGCTGATGTGTAATAATCACAGTTAGTAACTTTATGCCATATTCTGAAACGTGATTATAGTGAAACCTTCTATATTGCAACATGTGTCCTGAACAGATGTATAAGCAGTGACAAAGATATAGAGGCTAGAGACAAAAAATGTGCAAAGGTTTTCCTTTAAGCATACAGAAATATTTCCTCTCCCATACCATGCCTTTATACAGTATTTGTAACCTTTAACCATTTTATAAAGATAACTGCAGATGAAGATGATATATATTATGTATACGGTTAAAATGTTATAATATGTGTCTCCCTTTTTACAAAATTACAGTGTGCCATTGACTGAAGAAATATCTTTAATTATAATAAATATTCTCTACTAATCATGTTAAACTCACCACAGTTCTTTTTCTCAACACTCCACTTGAAGGCACCTCTAACACTACAAGGCATGATATAGCATTTATTACTGTCTTTTTCCCTGCTTCCTAACCCAACCCTCAAAGTGATCAAATTTGTCAGTGATGAAAGGGGCAAAATCCTCTCAGAACCAATTAAAAAGCCCCTGGACCTCCAGGGCAGAAAGCCACAGCCTGACAAGGAAGTAGAGAAAGGTAATCAGCACCTGGCTATTGAACAATATTGAAAAGCACAACAATAACACACAATAAATCACAGTGGATTGTGAGTGCTACAGTGGATATGCTCTCAAGGACAAATAGGTTGTTCTCTCAGGCACAAGGACCCACCTTGAAAAAACATTTCTTACCTTCTTTCTCCTTACAGATATACAATTCCTTGACAGATTTTAAGACTAGATAACATCTTAAGACACAAACTAGATAGTAAACTAGTCTGTATTGATCTGCATGTAAATGTATGGTTGTGTAATATCAGTATAATATCATGCAGCAAATTAACAAATTGGACTTTGGGAATTAGAAATTGTTTGGGTTCAGCTGAGGTGATCATTTCAGCAGATAATAGGTATGCTCAATAGTGCCTGAAGTTGCCTACAACAAAGTGAAGTGTTTTCACCCTTAATTTGAATTTCAATGCTTTTCAAAAGGAAATTTGAACTTGATCCTCAGTCAGATCTTATCAGTAAGTCTGTTGGTACAGCTCTCATTTGGCATGACATGACATCAGATCAAGGAATGAGATGAATATACCTGGAGGGCTTGCTCCATGTGCCCCAGTCAATAATACTGAACATCACCCCCTCACCAATCAGACCCCCAATGACCAAGCCACCTGCATGACTGAGTCTCAGACACGCACACTTTCTATAACAATTGCACTTCGTCATGAATGAATTTCCAGATGCTGGTACACCTTCGGTGCAGATTAAATCGGACTTACATCTCACCGTGGCCTGTGTTTCCCCAGGGCAGAGGCAGAGTGTGCGCTAGATGACAGCATGATGCTTGTCACCAACATACGCCCAGCTTTCCTTCCTCCTCACTGGATCTGCCAGCACTGTTTATGTCTCATTTTCACATGGGGAAATCAGTGAGAATAATTCAGCTCTATTGTTGTAAAAAATGAACGGACATATATCATGGTCAATTACCAGCATTCAAACAGCATTAAGGTAAGCATGCTTAGATGGATGCCTCTGGCAAATTAATCCATGTATACAATTTAAACCAAACTAGACAAGTGTGCTAATTTTGTTTAAAAGAAATATCTTAGTTTGTTAAGTATTATTAAAATTAGTATTTACTAATAAAATCCTGGAAATTATGCATTGAGAAACCTTTAACAATATTCATTGATAGATAAATATATGTCATGTTATTTGTCAAGTTGATTGTCATTGATTCATGTATCATTAAAAAAACACCAATGAATCAGGAAATGCCCTTGTCTTATCTCTCTGGTGCTTTATGGCTGCAGTAATGAACATATCACCCTCAATCAAAATGCAGAACAGGTCTCCTATTTAAGGTGTCCAATTGCTCATTTACTGAGGTAGTTGTTCAGTGATTTTTTAAACTCCTTGTTTTAATGAAAGCCACCACTCACATGATTACATTTGGCCTGAGCATTAATGTTAGAAGATTTAATAATTACATTGAAATATTAATCCAACCCTTGAGACAGAGCTATGAATCACCAGCATGACCAAGTTGAACATACGCTCCTGTCCTTTTTCCTATTCAACAAGACAAATTAATATGGCAAATAATTGTAATTCACTGTTAGAAGGCTGAAACCTTATTGTATTGCAAAAATGTACTATTTGAAGAGATTTAGGAAAGTGAGAGAATGATTAGGTCCATTTGATATGGCGTGTTCTGGAATCACAAGGTGTAATGACAGAACAAGTAAATGATTTGGATGAATGCTCTGGATCAGGGATAATTAATCAATGGTGGAATTCAAGATATATGTGTAATTAGTGAATTATATTAGTGATTTTCTTTTTCAATTATTTTCATTTCCAACTTCATTCCATTTTGTAACGATCATATTTTTTTAAGAACAAATCCTTTTAGCAAAGCCACTTAGCCTTTTTTCATATTGTACAATATATCTTGTTTCATAAACAAGCCTTCTATAAAACTTTGCTTTGCAAAAGCACTCCATAGTACAAAATGCCTAAGCATTTTAATTATATAGGGCCACTACAAGGGACATTTTTTTATTTACTATTAGAAGTTTGAATTGGTTTAATTTTTTTATGCACAGGCTTTAACAAATATTTTGTGATATGGAGCTGATCAGCCTGAAGTTTAAGTCTTAAACTCTGTTTCCATTCAGTGTTTTCTGAAGAGCAATGACCCTTGCTTCTTTTTAGATGTGTGCTCAGCCTCTGCTCTTCCTGAGTCTGCAAGCCATTCCTCAGCCTCTCTTCACTTTTCCACTGCTATCACTCACTGCCTCACGTAAGGCTAAACGCCCTGACACAAGCAGGGAGATGGGATTACCAGCAGGGAGCTGGAGGCTGATTGCATTTCCGTGCTGTCTCTGTGGTAGAGGGGGGTGGTGATGATGCCAAGGTGGGCACAGGTGAAGGCTGGTCTGTAATCCAAGGAGGGAACATTGTGGAGGTCTGGACAGAAGGATGGATGTATGGCTGGTGTCATCTGGATGTCTTCATGTTGTTCATCACTCAGTGCTTCAGCTAAAGGGAGGATGTCATTTGGGTCTTAAGTTTAGTTTTACAGGTCATTGTTCTGGGAAGAAAATTCCCAATATTACACTTGTGTTGGGCAAAATACAGAACAGTAGAGCTTCACCAAGGCAATCTTCCTGCTTTTATAATGGGACTGCACAGACAGTCTGTGTTAAGATAATGAACCCAAGATGAAATTTATAGTAGTTCAAAATAAGCATGCATAATGAAAATGTACAATATTATATAATCTGGCTTGGTGAATGAAAATTGCTACTAATTTATGCCATCTATGACAGTAACTAACATCAGTCACCAACAAATTGTCAATGAACGCGGGATAAAAACGGACCCAAACGCAGGACAGCTTAACAAAAACGGGGATTTAATAAATTAAAGAAACACGAAACAGGACACAGACATAACCAGACATGACGACGACAGGAGACAATAGGATTCCGCGCTGCACGAGGCAACGCGGCTCAATTAAATAATACAAATAATCATTAAACACAAGGGACAGGTGTGCAGAGGCGGGGCGGAAAATACAAGGGCGGGGCAGACACGTGAACATGAAACATAAACGAAAGGCACATGGCCAAAGTCCAGGCAGAGTCCTGACACAAATAGATGTAATTTTGGACAGTTTGACATATTGGTTCACATACGTGTGTTACCTGGTCCATAAATCTCATACGAGCAGGTGGGTGCATCTGAAAATGAAATCATTCAACATGCTTATGACATCCATCAGTTTGACAAAGATGATAAGTGAGCATGAAGGTGGGGACATGGGGTCAAAGTTTAAAATGACACTGTGCTTTTCCTTTTGTTGTGAAGTGTGTGGTGCAAGTGTATGATTTTGAGTCTTTCATTAGGAGATTTTCACCTACTTACAAGCAGACTGCATTCTTAAGAAACATTGTAAGTGCACTTAAACACCTTACCACCTAACAGATGTTATAGTTTGTCAATGTGAGGGAACCTTACAGGTTGTATGTAAAGCACTACAAGAAATTATTTCCCATTCAGAAAAGGTAAAACCTGTGTAGAAAACTGCTAGTTATTATCCAAACCAGCTAACAATGTTATGTTATAGGGGACGTGGTAGCATAGTAGTTAAGATGTTGGACTACTGATCAGAACGTTTTGAGTTTGAATCCCAGGTCCACCAATCTGCCAGTGCTGGGCCCCTGAGCAAGGCCCTTAACCCTCATTTGCTTAGTTGTATAAAATGAGATTAGAAATGTAAATTGCACTGGATAAGCATGTCTGCCAAATGCTGTAAGTGTGAATGTGTGAGCAAAGTTTTAATAACATTGAGTAGTAAACCTTTATTACTTCAGATATGTTAGAACACTGCAGGTACATTGTTTCTGAAATGTCACAGTTTAACATTGATAGAACTTTCTAATACATTTTTTTTGTTAAAGGGGAGATCTCTTGAGGAGATCTTTTTAAGAGTTTGCATTTATACTATACAATATCTGTGAAGGTTGTGTGGTAGAATCAAGTGTTCTTTTATTTGCAGGACCTCAAACTCACCTCAGTGCTGTAAAGGTGGTAAAAGTAAATGAAGGAGGCAGTGTGAGACATATATTGCAAGTATATATAAAGTGTGAAATAGCCTGTTTAGTCACCTGACCTTAACCCTTTAAACTCACAGCTTATTATACAGTTATTTATCAGCAAGCATATTATTACTTCTATGAATTATTTAGTAGCTACAGTGAACTGAGAGGAAAGGTTTTAAGTAGTTACAGAATTTTATGTCAGGACCTGCTGATGATTCCTGGGAGTTTAAGCACTTAATCCACTTGAGTTACTGTAGTAGGAGTTGTATAGAAAGGTTCACTAGAGGTAACAAACCAGGTCTGAGGAATTCCAGGAAAAAAAGCCAGTTTGTATGAAAAAGTGTGAGCAGCTGTTACTGCTGTTTAGCATTTTTTTGTTAAATGAGTAATATGCATTTTAGTTATTGTCATACATATTTACAGTACACCTGTAATGTATTTTTTAAATAAAATAATCCTGGTAATTCAATAAAATATAGCAAATCAATGCATTCGGCAAACAGTGTAAATGAATGATTCCAGCAACAGGTGTTATAGAAGGCAAAATGTGGATAAAGCCATTAAAAGATATAGCAGCCACATTACTATGACCCTGAATTGACCCTATATGACACCTCAAACTTTCTCTCTCTCTTTCTCTCTTCCCTTTGAGATGAGCTATGAAGTCCTTCACATTGTAAATATTATATCCCCTTGACTCCCTTTAAGCCCTATAGACAGAGAGCAGCTTAGACGGGGCATCACGTCTTAAATGCAGGTCATAAAGAAAGACGGGCTGAAGGGAAAGGAGCCGTATGAAATAAAGAAAAATGAAAATGAATACAACGCCAGTACCAATTGTTAGGGCCCACACAGACCTGGGAGAAGTTGGGCTGCTTAGATTTATGAGACCCCTGTTAATCCAGGAATAGAGATGTGAGCATGAGAGAGAGAGAGAGAGAGAGAGAGAGAGAGAGAGAGAGAGAGAGAGAGAGAGAGAGAGAGAGAGAGAGAGAGAGATGAGTGCTTGACATTTATTGGAGCTTTGGGAGATGGTCGAGCTGTCAGCAACTGGGTGGTGCCACAGTCTGGTTTGAAGGTTATGTGCAGTCCCAGTCATTAAGAAGACAGACCCACTGTCAGGAAGCATATCCTCCTTGGGCTTCCCCTCCTCTGTGAGTGGAAAAAGGAGCTATCTATCAGGCTTCTGTGGAGGAAAAGCCGTTTATTAAGAAATAAAATAGAGAAGTTCTCCCAGTTGCCTGCGGCTATTCAGTGTTCCAGTGTAGCCAACAAAATCACATGAGATGCAGCAAAGCTGCTTAGTTTAATAGACAATGGCAAATTATCCTTTAATGGTTGTATAAATGTATATTAATCTTTTAATATAATCTTTTGTTTCCAGATTGTTTTCTGATAGATAAATAACTTGAGTGATAATTACTAGAGATTCTTATGAGTGTGTAAAAAGCATGCTTGTGTAAAATGACAACAATGGAAACCTCAAAATTAACAGCTCAAAAAAGTGTATTTTACAGGTACACTTTGGTTTTCCAGATGCAAAAACAATACCATATGCAAAATGACAAACGAGAACTTCTTAAAGTCATGTCATTGAAATGTTATGTGAATTGTCTGACACTACACACACTACATTCTCCACATTGTCTTTCCTACTGTATGTAATAAAAGGACAAAAGACATACACTTGAAATAACTGTCCAAAGACTAACGCTAGTAGTGTGAAAAGTACAACATAAAACCTATTTCAGACTGTGTTCCCTTTCAGCAAAAGGGGTCTGTGTATTTTTACATTACATCAGGGACATTAACACATTAATTATTCAATCTTAATAAGACAATATCTCAGCTGATGTGACCTTTTGCTGGTGGAATGTCATAGCTTGTATGTAAGGACACTTTTCATAATGTTACTCACTTCTAGATCCTCACATTCTGTTTATATATATATAAAACCTTTGACCAATGGTTCATATCCGTTGTTGTGTTCTCTGAACATGTGCTTCAATGGAATAACTTACAGAAAATCTTTTTTGTTCAAAGGAGCAACTTGCAATGTTGCACAATATTAATAATAAATCACAGATATTTGATGTGGTATTAGACCGCTTTTTGACCTCACTGTTGGTACGGAAATAATAAATATAATTATATATCACGAACAATGAAAAAGGAAGTAGGATTTTTGTTTGTAAGAATAAAACTATGCTTTTCAATGAACCTTTTCAATACCTTATCTTTATATTCATTTTTGTATTAAATAGATTAGTGGCTAATTCATTTTTTTTAATCATAAGTGTGAATAGTTGCATGAACATTTATTAATGAGCAAACTAGAAAATGCAGTCAGGAAAGTTAAATATTTTAATTATTAGTGATCATTTATCACCTGCAATAATGCTAATGAAATAAAAAAATCACAGGAAAAATCAAAATGCCATTAAGACATGCATTGACATAGCATAAATAATTATTTTTACATTTAGATGCTCAAGCACTGACTGTAAAACATTTAATATTGATTGAGCAAGCGAAAGAGAAAGAGAGCAAGAGAGAGAGAGACAGAGAGAGAGAGAGAGAGAGAGAGAGGGAGAGAGAGAGAGAGAGAGAGAGAGAGGGAGAGAGAGAGAGAGAGAGCGAGCGCATGAAGGGAGCATGATGGAAACATAACACAGAATACCTCTCAGTGCATCCATTTGGAGAGTGATTTCAAATCTGTGACCTTTAGCAAAAATATCTATAACAAATTTAAAAAAGAAATTGTTAAGACTAAAGGGGAGGTTTTATTGAATGGAAATGTGCATAAAGACCACATGGGAACCCTGTTCATGGCACCAAAACCAAAAGATTAACCAGAATGAGTAATATCTGTAATATCAACTATACCATCCTAAAAATATCACAGCTGAGTTGAAGTACTTTTATACATTCACATAATAAAAAGACTTCAATTTCTAAAACTTGAAAGTGAGAAAGATGTACCCAGTGTTGTGCTAGTTACTAAGAAATAGTAACTAGTTACAGTTACTGTACTAGTTACTTCATTCAAAAAGTAACTCAATTACTTTGTTGATTACTTACACAAATAAAGTAACGCATTACTGTTAAAAGTAACTTAAAGAAATAATGAGCATATTTCCACTTTGAGAAACTCGTCTTGCTCTCGCGTTGACTCGCCATTACTGCCGCACATACTTGAATAAACGGAAACACGCCCACAGTGCGGCGTCTTTGTGTTTACAGAGGTTGGCATTCACCAATCCTACAATGCGTCGCTGCTGTAAACAGGTTAGGCTGTACTACACTTCAGCCAAAATGAATTCATTTAAAAAAATAACGGACAACACACCATATGGTAACGGTAACGGAGGTAATTTATTTAAAAAGTAATGCATCAAAGTATTAGTTACTGTCAAAAGTAACTGCGTTACAGTAACGCGTTACTGTCCAACACTGGATGCACCTTATGTACTATAAGTAAACTATCTGTTACATGAATGTTTGTGTAGAAGAGCATTTGCAAGTTTATAATATTATAATATAATATTTATGCTTCTGCAGCCTGTGAAACTGTGATGTCTGTAGAACTCAATATATTTTTGCTTTATGTGGACTAAAGATCAGAGATGGACAGATACACAGGTGCACAGAATGTTGGATATGGATAAATTGAAAATGTAGTTTTAATAAAATTCTTAAATAAAATCCTTGGACATTTCTAAACCTCCAAACTGTATCTAACAATTAATAACTGTTTATCCATGATAAAACTCACCGTCTGTGGTTAGAAGAGAATTTTCAAAAATACACACCATGCAACTTGCATCCCAGTTACAGATCTGGGTGACGGTGTCCCTGTTAAACCACTCTATATGGCAGAAAAAAAATAAGAGAGAGAGAAGAGTGCAGAAAGGGAGAGAACAATGGAGCATCGATTTCAGGGAGCCCGGCCCCATTGCTCCTCTATTCCAATGCTTTGTTACTGTGGTGATTTGTCACCTTAAAGGTCATTAATCACAGAGTGCTGGGAGTTTGGGCAGTTAAGCCAGGCCAGGAAACCACCCAGAGGAACTTTCAACACAGGGGAAGGTATTGAGGAGTCTAGAAACACGTGTAGGACCAATACAACAAGCTGAAATTCTTACGACTTTGGGCTTAATCCAGACTAATACAAAGTTAGTAGCCCATTGTGTAACAGGGCACACAATAACAAGTTATAGTACACGGTTTATTACACGAACGTCACTGAGCTTAAATCATATTTGTACATATCTGTACATTTTAGCACTGCATTAATAGGTTACAACACATCTCTTATACAAATTACAGATTTGCTATAACTTAATTTTCTATTTGTTAACAAATTAATACTCTGCTCTTCACCGGTACCTTTCTTCATAAGAGTTAATAAACAGAGCCAACATAGTTTACTAGTCCCATTGGTCTGCTGTGAAAGATAGAGCACTTCATCCCAGCTTTATTGGCTCCAGTATGGAATGGCTCAAAGAACAGAGATGGTTGGCCTGCTAAATGATCACTCTTTCCCACTCACCTTTAATACTTTAGCAAGACATTAATGCAAACTAATGCAAAGAGGAACAAAAGACAGACGAGTTAAAAGTTCGTGTGAGACTGCAGAATCGGTATTCACAAACCATATTATATCTCTTTATGTGTGCTCTTGACCAAAGTAATATACAGATAACAAGGCCTGACAGTTTCTAAGCCTCAGTTGTTAGGACTTTATCTGTCTTTCAAATATTCTGGTCTATACTGCATAACTCTTTCTGTAAAGGTAAAAGAGAAGAGAAACAGGCATTCTTTAAATATGAGCTCTCTACTGAGGTTATCTATGCTCCAGTTAAAGGCCACACAACGAGAGGATACAACAGTATCACAAGGCCATATCTGTGCTCTTTTAAAAGTGCTAGTGTCATTCAGCCATAATGGAGATATCAGTAGTTTGTGAATGAGGATGTATGGCAGATGAATGCGGAAGGGGAATAACCTTAGGCCACAAAGAGTATGTGGGTTATCAGAGAGTCTGATCTCTGGCTGCTTTGATTTGACTTAGTGTGAAAGAGCTGTGTGGGCCCAGATGGCCTGGATGTCTGACAGGTCTCTGTGTCTGATGAAAAGAGTCCAAGATGGCCAAAGAGCTGCAAATGGGACCTGCTCCACAGATGAATGGCATAAAGTTGAAGCTTTTGTGTTGGCTGGTGGCCTTATGAAAACGCAACATCGGATCTCTCTGAGGGAACTGATGGAGAGAAAGAGTCATACATCACAGAGATGGATAGTCTCCATGTCTCTCTCTATCTCTCTGTCTCTCTTTATTTCTAACCATTCTAAGATTCATATTAATGCCTGCAGATTTTGTTTTATTATTTAGTTATTCGTCTTAAATCATATTTTTCATATTTTATTCAGTAACTAGTATCATCAATTATTTAGTAACTATCATGAGACTAATAGGAAAGACGTCCAAATAAAAATAATATATGGAGTATATACTGGAACTGTGGATCCACTAACAGAAATTTGTGTACCAGTTTCCCCCTGGGGATTAATAAAGTATTCTGATTCTGATTTATTTTCATACACCTTAATACTGGACATGGATCTAATCTGTTTACGTTCAAAAACCTAATGTCTTAACACATCCAAAAAAAAAAATCACCTCCTCTTGAGAATAAAAGTCACCATTATGAGTGTTCTCCATATATTTTCTGTTTCTCATTTTGGCTCTTTGATACCCTAAAGGTAAAGCATATTCCCATCAGTACAAAAGAAGTAGTGGCTAAAATGCTCGATGTCTTTCTCTTACGGAAGATTTATCACTTCATAAACCATTTCCGTTGTAAGATTGACTACTCTCACCTTTGTGGCAACTGCCATTCTTTTTACGGATACGGTTCAGGTTAACACAGTGTGTATTGTCACTCTTCTTCCCTGTCAGCAAGGTTTATAGGGCCTGTAAAAAGGACACTCCATGACACAAATGGAATGTGTTCCTCTGTCACAACAAACCTGCTTGAATTTGATGGTTCCCAGAATCGCATTACACACAGACTCAGAAAAGTAATGCTTATCTTCAGTTGTACAGAGGAACAGTTAGATTATTTCATGAATTTCTTTGGCATACTTTTTCTGAACCTTGAGGAAGCTGTACATGAAGTTTTAATTTCATTTTGTTTGTATCGCATGCTGATCTAATCTAATGTATCTAATGTTTATCTGTGCTGAAAGGAACCGGTCCAGCAGGTAACATTTTATCTTATATGTCAAAAACTTGTCTACAGTCAGCGATCTATACTTATTAAAGTTCTTGTATACTTCTATGTGGTCTAGACTGCCCTGTGCATTTTGATGTATTTATTATGTATGTCTCACATACAAAAAGGAGAGAACTTTGGTATGTTCTCTGTTGTTTTTTATGTTATGTGTGGTATAATGAAAGTAAAATTGAATTGAATGGAATTAATCATGGCGAGGACTTCAGCGCAAAGGCCTCCAATGAAAGAGCAAAGGTTTCTCCGGTTCAACTTTGTCCTGTAAGTGGAATCCCAGAAGCTGCATCCATCATCAGCACCTGTGATTCCACACATCTAATTAACAAGTTCAGATTCTGCTTTGTCTTCTAAAAGTCTAATTGTGCTCCAAATTAAAGAGCTTAATGAAATCAAGCCTAAAGCCTATTTATCACTTGCTAAGTAGGAAGCTGAAGACTGCTAAGCCTTCCTATAGTAACAGTATGACAGGGAGGAATTAAAATCATTTCGGTTTAAAATCTAGGTTTTGCATTTTGCCATAAAAGAACTGTAGTTGGGGATGATTTCAACTTACAGTTTATTGACACAAAACAGAGTGTATGTGTTGTCTGTCACTGTCACACAGTGCACTTATGAGATGAATCCAGTGTCATGTACAGCAATATTAGCAGTATACAAGACAGGGTATAGATACTATGGCTATGTGAAGAAGTATTTACTTCATATGTGGGCTACAGTGACGAATAGAGGCTGGCTAGTGTTGCTCTTCAGTAGCAGAAGGAGTAATGGCAGGACTGTAGGATTCCTGTAGGGTGGTGGAGGATGATGGCGATGAGGTGATGTAGCCTGGCCAGATTTGATAGCTGTCATAGCAGCGGTAGCGGCTGACAGTTGGGACAGATGACTCCTGGTGGAGCATGCAGGAGAAAGTGGTTTAAGAACGCCTGTGGAGATGACAGAGGCCTCTTTAATGGGTCCCGCCAATCTGATTAGACTTTATTGTCTGTGTGAAGCCCAGCCCATAATTCAGTTTGAAGAGAACAAAAGGGTCTCCATCATCCTGAAAAAGTTCAGACTCTGCAATCTGCCGGACGCATAGCAGTCGAACAGGAAAAATATAGCCTACCTGTAGTCTACCCTCTAGCTTTTAGAAAAATAGCTTTGCAGTGAATCTATACTGACAAACTAAAATCAATGGACTAGGAACATTTAATGTTGACACTTTTGCTTATAATTACGAGTTTTAATTTACACTCTCAGTCTTCCATCTTGCCTGATGAATCAAATGGCATGTCCCATGAGTCTGAGGTGTGAGAGTCACCTTAGTGTGTAATCAACACCTATCCGTTTAAATTTTAAAGGTAAATATGTAAATGATGTTTTATACGAATTCCTGCTAAAACAGGTTATTTTACTATACAATGAAATACAATATTACAAACATATAATTTGGTAAGGTTGTACAAGCTGTGCTAGATAAATACTAACAGAAATAACAAACAAAAAAGGTTTATATGACAGAGATTCTAAAAAAATATCAGTGGTGACTAAAATAATTTGCTAGGCATATAGTACAGTGTAATCTCTTTGCATTCTTGCATTCAACACACTCTTGTTGTCAAGTAGACAGTTGATCAACAACATTCCATACTACTTAACAAAAGATGTCATAGCATAACACCATCTGTAGCAAACATAGCCAATGTTCTTTTAATGATTCCCTTGTACACTGCCAGTCAAAAGATATTCTGATGTTTTTGTTTAAATTACCTTATTTTTAATAATCTGAAATGTAAAACTTTTGCCAGAATTTTAAGAATTGGGAATTGAATTCTTTGGAGTAATTTGGATCTATTCTATTTGGAAAGTCAATTATTATGGCCATAAATATACATCTAATTATATTATATCTTTCATTTCTTTTCTTTTTTTTTTTTTTTTTACACTTTCTGTTATCAGTGTACAGTGCCAGTGTCTTAACTCTAGATTTAATGAGTTAACCATCCTGGTACATCTGCCTTTATCAAAGCACTAATTTAAGAAAGTTTTATAAGTATCTGAAAGCGACCATATTGATCATATGTGCAACAAATATTTAAGTTTCGTAAGTTTTAATATATTCTGTCTCATTTTGTTTGGCCTGTGGCAATAATAGTCACTACTCTGTCATAAAACATGAAACATGTCTGTTGACTGGCTGTGAATACTTCCATATATACACAAAATAAAGAAAGTCACTTTTTGATGTAAAATTGTCCATATATTATGCTGGAATATTGTTCATCTTTCAACTTTCCTTCTTATTTGATCCCTTTCGATTTCAGGATCTTTGTCACTGTTTTCAGGTACTCCGGGTCTGGATAGCTGAAGCTGACAAAGAAAATATAATGGAAATAAAACTTCTATTAAAAATACTACCAACTGCATTATCACAAGACATCTAATTTCACACAGTTCTCACCTGTCATGGCCACCACTCTCTTTAGTTTTTAAAGGAATGTCAGAAAAGGTAACTCGCTCTTCTCCAGTACTAGTAGTTGCCACTGTAAACAGCAGCTTGTGTTTGAATGCTACCTCTAGCATGCGGTACACCTTCATTCCTTCATTGTTCTGAGGCACATAGGCCACTGTTTTAAGCCCGTAGTATTTCTGCCCTGGATTAGGATGATTCTCCTTCAAAGGAGAGAAGGAAACACTATCATAATGATGGTCATAGTGTCATAGTGTCAAAACACACTAATCAATAAAGTGTGCCTTTTGCTTTGATTGCTTGCAGTTAGACTTTTCCTAATTAACCCCAGAAACTACTCACAGCCCTATAAACAGCTGTCACAAAGACCTGATTATAAACAAATTCAGATGTTATTGTAACCTAAAGCATTGAAACCGGTTGAACCAAATACCACAGAGCAGAGAAAACTCAGGGAGGAATGTCCTCAAGACTACTTCTAATAGTTTAAATAAGCTAACTGAAACTATGTCATGCATACATTTTTTTAATACATAAAGGATTAATACAAAATAACAAAAAAGCAGTATAAGCTGACCGTCTGTATTCCATCTTCAAATTCCATGTTTATCTGTATGGTGTCACATTTTGGGTATCCTTCCACATTCCTCCTCAGGTGCATTATTGACATTCGCCCGTCATCTGGTTGGTTTCCATTTACTATTTTAGAGTTCTTTTTGCTAGCTCCATTGGTACCATTTTGAACTGTTCATAAAAAAATGAACTGGTTTACACCCTGGACTGTACAGTACCATAGAGCAATATTAAGCTAGTATAAGAAGAGAACACAATAACATACCTTGGTCAGCCAGTGTCGGAGGTCCAGTGCCATTTATATATCTGGTGCAATGCATCTTATCTTTACTTTGCTCAGAACCCATGATGTGGTTTATATAGCTAAGATAAAGTCCCGGTATATATCTGATGTGCTAACAACAACGCACAATGGACAGCATACCACTAAACATCAGTGTTTAAATAAAAATTGAAATTTTGTGTTAAGTTAACTGCTGCATTAAAATCCGTCCTCAGGTTGTAGTGCTCTCATTCATACAGAATAGACAAACTGCAGAGTGAGAGCTGAATGTAGTTGATCCTGTTTTAGTTGAGTCTGCTGATTGCTCAACCCAAAGATCTGGAAGCATGACACGGTGTGGGTGTGAACTGTGAACTATTTCCTTATTCTAGTAAGCTCTGTAGGTGAAAAATGACAGAATAATCTTGGTGATATTGTGAAGTGCAACATCAGATCTGTTTAATAGCAATGCTTGATAAAATTCTAAACCACTGTTTGTCTCAGTTCACTGCTTATTTACTCATTTTAAAGCATATTTTAAGTAATGTCTATGAACTATATTGAAACTAATAGGTAAAGGATTTTTTTTACAGGGGCAAGGAACGTAGATTGGATTGTTTAACTATGAACTCTTTCATAAGTTAACTTTCTCACTTAAAACTGAGTTAACAAGGATTATATGTTGTGTAAATCTACACACTGTACCACAGAAGTGAGAAGAAGTGAGTTGGGGGATGGCTCACTAGCTTTCAACATTATTTTAAAATAAATTACAAAAAAAAAGAAAGAAAAATTGATCCCATTTACTGTGAAACCTAGAATTAGTCCACTTTTAACTAAAAATCCCATAATTAGTTTAATGGATTGTACCTGTGTGCAATTAGTGTCACATAATCTCACATAGTCAATTCCTGGAAAGACCCAAAATATATCTAAACAAAAACTCTCATGATAGCCAATGAGCTATAAAAGCAAAAGCTATCTTACATAATGGTCTGGAAAAAGATCAATCGTGGATTCATCATTAAAAAATCTGCTGGAAAATAATTAAGTCCATTATTAAATATAGAAATAAGGCACAACCATGACAATGAAAATTCAATGATTGTGTCAAAAGAGCATTAGTCAGAAAAGAAACTAAGATGCACTGGGTAATTCAACATGATGCTACCATCAGCATGCTTTGCTCTATGCATAGTGCTGTCTGGGTGAGAAGCAGTGATAGGTCTGCATAATGCTTTGTACCAAGATCAAAAATGTCAGTGTTGCTCCCAGCAAACCAGAGAACTACCTTTTTTGTGACTCTTCAACAAATATTTTGACAGACTCCAAATGAGGTGTCATATCGTGAGATGCCCTGCTTTGTGGAGTATCTGGCCAGAGTCTGTCCTGTGACCTTGCCAGCTCCTTCATATTTATACATTGCCTTCTGTTTACCTGGTCCTTACCTGGTTTTTGGTTTTTGGTTGTCAGACTCCTCCAGGCAGAATTGTGGTTGTGAGGTATTCTTTGTTTATCATTTGTTCATTTGTAAATAAAGTATTAAATGCTGCTCTGTGAGGTGTTAAAATTTTGGGATCTTTTTTAACATTACAACATATATTTTTACAATATATTAAAACACTTCATATACATTATTCTGGCCTTGATTTGCTTATGCAAATGGGTACTGTATACTAATGTAATGTACTGTAATTATGAACCTACAAAGTCTTCGGAAATTAATGGGATAATTAATTAATTTGTGATGAACTACTACAATAAACTGATTATATGTCATTTCATGGCCTTGGATTTACAATGTTTAACAGTTTACCACCAACTCATTTTACAAAGTTTTAATACACAGGACCTGGGTGTTTTGGTCAAATTGTAAACAGTGAAAAGACATTCATCCTGAGAAAACCTGTACCTATTCAACCCTTGATTTAGGATTGCATCATGAATACTCTGTTTAATCTTGTTATCTTTCTGTGGAAAGCAACAGGATTTGAGTGTTCCAGTGAAAGTCAAAATGCAAATGTGCTCTATAAATTAAAATGATTTTATTAAGTTATTTTAAGTCTTTTCTCAGAATCTCTGTAGATTCCTGCTATGAAGTGCTTCTTTATTGAAAACAGCACTCCTTTAGTCTACCTAAAAGAAGAAGCTGAATTGTCCAAATATATGTCAAAAGACTGTAAATGATCTGGTGCAGGTATAGTTTGGTCATTTGGTAAATGAGCTCCTCTGCCATGACAGATTTGGTAGATCCTGTTTAACCTCCAGTCCTGCTGTCTGAAATATGTAATTAACCTTAAAGATCATTGCTCTCTACCCCTTATTTCTGACAACCATATACACATATAGCACTGTTATTTGATTGTGTGTGTTTGTTAGCATGAATTGTTGTCCAAGAATGTAGCCTACATGTGTACATGTTAAGGATCTAGTTGGACCAAACAATAGGCAGGGCTCCACTACTCTATTAATAAAGGATACCAGGTGAGCAATTCATAAAGAGCAATTTAACTGGAATCTCTTGCTCCCTCAGGGCAACACTGTATTTCTAAGCAGCACAGAAGCTGTTAGCGGATGTCTGTCAGGCAGCAGGGAGGCTTAGCACAGCTGTGTTCGGCACTGAAACAGAACGATCGCTGCTCTGGAGCGTGCCGAAACATTCCTTGCTGATTTTGGCAACAGCCCCTTCCTCTTAAATCCTTGCGAGCACGGCATTTCCATGGTGACTGAAACTTATGGGAGCCATCTTTATTCATCAAACGGAGTGTGGGGTTTGAGGACAGAACGGCAACACTGACAAATGAGAGCAACAACACAAGGGGCTGTTAATAAAGATGGGTGAGGTCGAGAGAGACAGAGGAAGAGGTGGTGAGAGAGAGAAGAGAAAAAGTATAGAATTGTGAGGTAAAGAGAAAGTTGCATGAGGTCTTTTAAGATCAGCATTGGGATATAGCATTTTAATGACAGCAAGTTTTCACTGCCTTAGATTAGGGAAACACACACACACACACACACACACACACACACACACACACACACACACACACACACAGGCAATCCAGTAACCAAAAGAAAACCTTTTGGCTCTTTTTTTCTTTAATAAAATCTGCAGTTTTCCTTGTGGGGTCTAGCCAAACTGTCATCCAAACTGTCAGATATTTCTGTGGTGACATTTGAACATTTGTTCCCTGCTACCCCCAATAAAATCTTACTTCAAATTTTACACCAGTTTTCTCAATCAATCTAACAATAACTTGTGTGTGTGAGTGTGTGTGTGTGTGTGTGTGTGTGTGTGTGTGTGTGTGTGTGTGTGTGTGTGTGTGTATGTGTGTGTGTGTGTGAGAGAGAGAGAGAGAGAGAGAGAGAGAGAGAGAGAGACTGTGACTATATCTGGTGATGTCTGTGTACAAAGATTCTTAATTCCTCTCCTTGTCTGATCATTATTCCACCTCTCACAGCTGTGAGCAACCACTGTGCTGTACAAAGCACCCAGCAGAGTAAACCATTCACACAAACAAACAATTAACCTCCAGAAGTCTGCGTTTAATCAGTCCTCCCTCCCGGCTTTTTATCTCTTTATCAGGCTCCCGATTTCACAGTCCAGCTATGCCCAGTGGCACTCAGACTGACAAGCCATAATCTCTGCATGCGGATCTTCTCACAAACCATTGTGCTGCTCTATTAATAGCCACCAAAACAGTGCTGCAGGAGTGGCAATTCATTCTGACGCAGACTCGTCTTTAGCTCCATCGCTCCTGCTGCCTGACACTCGTTAACTTCCTCTCCTCAGCGGCAGGGTGTGAAAGCAAGTTGTGCACAGGTCACTGCAGGGACCACAGCTACTGACACAATGCTGCAAGCTGTCTACACTTTGCTATTACAGTGTTCTTGTGTGAAAGCACACTGCTCAGACACAACATACACACACATTACACATTACAAATGTGTGCACACATGACCCTCATGACCCTGTCATCAAATAACAGGAAACTTGAATTGCATTTAATGTAGCTATGTTGATTTTGTTTTGTTTTGACTCAAAGACACAAAATGCCCATGCCAGTGCAGTTAAAGTATCGGAAAATCATTTCCCCAAATGAGAGCTAATGGACTTAAATGAAGGCAAAATAGCGCATTTTTTAGTTGAACTAATTAGTACATCTCCCTAGGCTGTATCTTAGAATTGGATCAGACCTTCCCATCTACATACATCCTACAATTAGGGAGAAAAGAGGAAGTCTCATGTGGTTTCAGTAGGAAGAAATCAATGGGAGATTAATATCATGTGATCTCGTACTTCATTTCATTTTTTGAGTCTTCAGAAAATTACATTGTGGATCCTCTGTGACCATCAATACTGGATAACTCCTCAAACATTTCTGAAAATGTAGTGTAGTAACCACCAGAAATCACATACTCTTTATCAAATAAGCAGTGATAAGAGCCAGTGAAGGACTTCTTTTGCATCACAAAAGCCCACAGACCATGAAGTACTGAAAAAACACCATAATCAAATGTAAAGAACTTTGCTACTATGCAGCAGGGCTGTAACAATTTTTTATTACAAGCATCAATTAAATAAATTAAATAAATACAAAATAGATACAGAAAATATTTTTAAAAATTTTCACAGGGCAAGTAGGTGTGTCTAAAGAAGTGAATCAGAACCAGTGACTTGTTGAACCTGACAAAAAAATTCACACAAATGTTGTTGTTTTTTTTTTCTTTTCCTTTCTCCAGGCACACATGAGATAAAGTCATGACCTTGACCAGGATAAAGAGTTAATGAAGATGAATAAATGAATGCAGCAGTGTAAAGTGTAAGTCTAATTATACGACAATTCTAAAATGAAATCAATTCAGTGTATAACATGCACATGAAAATGAGATTTAGTGTTAAGGCTATTATATGATTTGTTTTATTTCTCTTACTATTTATTTGGCTGGACCCTGTTACAAAGGTAAAATCTGTTTACTTTATTTTAAAAATGTTCTTTTTTAAAGATTATAAAAAAATAACCTTATTAACTATAATATAATATCCGTATTATATAAGTAGTTATTCAGTGTATTCAGGTTAATCGAGCCTTGTGTACTTTGATTCCACATGTGGTGATTGTGTGCTATGTCAGTGTGACTTGTAGGTTTGAACATCAGTCAGTCAGGGTTACGTGTGTGTGTGTGTGTGTTCTACTCTGCCCTGCTGTAAATGTCTGTGATGTATTAGCACGGAGCGGCTCAGTCAGGCATGCACAGCTAACAAATTGGCTGTGGAGCGATCGATTTTCCTGCTCTTGTCCTCTCCACTGGGACCTGAGAGAATAAGGCAGACTGGGAGACAAGGACGGAGTTAGAGACATGACAGGGTCCATGCTAATGTGTGTGTCGGGGGGATAGTGGTCATGCTTTTGCTTACCAGGGTATGAGGTCTACCTCACACGCACATGGACAAATGCATGCTATCTATTGTAAATTTGGCCCTATAGTTATGTATATGCTTTAAAAAATCTGAGACAAGTAAATAATAAAATCTGTCTGGGATTATAGTTAAACTCCCATTACAGGTGGCCTTTGCTTTATTAAATCTGATAATGTTGACCATGTGTGTATGAATTAGGGCAGAAGCATTGTGTTCAAAGGCCTCATAGCGGAGCCCAATGCTTCCCAAATACTGCTCTAACCCATGTATTTATATTAGCCTTTAAATAGAAAATATTTGACCATTCAAATACCAGTACAAATAGGGTGTTGACCACAGACACAATCAATAAATTCTTCTTTTAAGAAAACGCCAGACCTCCAATTATCTTATTCTACCACAGTTACACACCACAAATGACCAGCCGAACAGAGAGGAGAAGGGCAACAGGACTCGAGGGAGTGAGTAAGTCAATACAGTCCTCTATTCAGTGTCCTATAGGAGTATGTAATGATCAAGTGGCTTTGACAAATATTGCTCTACTTGCTCATCCATATCATATTCCACAGACAGTTTATCTTGTGCAAAATAAAGTAAAGATGCAGAATGAGATATTGTCTGTTACTGAATGGTGATGATGATAACTGATTATATTAATGTAGGTGGCATATTGGAGTGAATGTAAACACTACAATCACCTGTGTCAGGGTTGAAAACCTGTTTAAACCTTTGGGGAGCATTTAGATGATCCAGTAGCTGTAACAGACAGCAGCAGAATTAGCATCTGTTCACTGGATAAAAATTGGGTGAAGATGCCAATATACAAAGACAGTACACCAACGTAACTGCACACAGCACATCTTAATAGACAGGTTGATTTTGCTGGTCTGTGCAGGGCAGTGTAACTTTCTCCAGTGCATCGTGTACTAATTAAATGCATTGCACTCCATTCTGGAATGCCACAATCGATTTATCATCTTCAGTGAAAAGACTTTACACAAGAAGAATTGAAGTGGTTATTGCCTTTTTTTTGTGGAGGTGATATTGCGGGACATAGGTTTGCCCTTACAAATTTAATGGAAATGACTAATATTTCTTTTATATGGTGAAATTTACAAGCTATTAGCTTATATTGACATTAACTGTAGATTTTTTTTTCTTACATCTCATATTGTTGGTAACATTAAAAGAGTTTTTCTTTTCTAGGCCAAATAAGTAAATGGACGAATTCTGAGCATTTCTACTCATATTAAATAACATTAACATATACAGACACCTACATACACTGGTGTGATGTAATGAAAAACGGTTGAGTATTCATCGTTTTTAGTTTTTAGGTTTTTTTAAGAATATTGACTTTAGAATTTAAAGCAAACATTTTCATCAGACCTGAACACAATGATATACTCTGTTCACTAGTTCATCGCACTGCAAAGTCTGTAAGTGAATCCCTTTCAGAAGATTCAGTAGACAGAGTTGCAAATCAAGAGCAGAATTGTTTTGAGAAAAGGTGTAAATAGGGTTTAAATATAAAATAAGGTTAATACATTAGAATTTCATAAGCGTGGTATATATATATATATATATATATATATATATATATATATATATATATATATATATATATATATATATATATATATCATATAGATAGATAGATAGATAGATAGATAGATAGTATACTGTATGAACACTGCTTGTGACATTACAATCACTGTGGTCCTGTGTTAATTTATATGTAGTCCATGGCACAGTGATCATAATGAGTGTACCTGATATATTAAACTCATCTAATCATACAATGAAAGCAGATTCCAGGAGAGTCCAGAGACTGAGTAATTTGTGTGTTCAGGCTTAAGACTAAATAACAACACACTGTGATTCTTAAAGAGGATCTCTCTTTGTCTGTAATAAGATTGATCAGCTGCTGTATGGCTCACCATGTCTTTGTTAGGGCTTCACTTTCTGTTTGGTTGTCATGGTGACTATCGGTACATGAGTCCTATGGGGAATGATTCCATGAGTGGCCTGTTTGACTCATCTAAAGTCCACCCCATTGTCCTCCTCTGTCTCAGCAGTGCTGCTCTTGTCAGGAATGCTCTGAAGTCCGCTTCTGAACCAGATGCCAGATTCTCAGATAGTGATAGACATATCGGATGAGTCTCTACGACCCGGTGTGAAGGGTCCACTCTCAGACGCGTCCCACAGAGATCAGGGTAATGAGGGCACTAATTGAGCTTCCTATGCTAGTTTGTGGGTCACTATTATTGACATACAGGAGGAATTAAAGGGTGACATGGTGGTTAGCATTGCCACCTCACAGCTTCGGGGTCCACAGTTTGATGCTGAGCACCATTTACTGTTTGCACAAGTTATTTTAGTGTTCATGTGGATTTCTTCCCACTTCCCAAAAACACTTACATTGCTCTTAGGTGTAAATGTATATGTGTATGTATTATTCTGGGTGCATTCTCAACCCTGACTCTGGATTATATTTCACCCCACACATTTCTATTAATGTTCTGAAACCAGCCTTATGCTTAAACGTTTTATACAATACACAAATATAAATTGTTTTGTACATTATTATTTTGCTCTGTGTTTAAATAATCGTTGTTTTTGCCTGTATTGCCTATGATGATGTCATTTGAATATTTAACTAATGAAAATTTGTCACATTATTAGAAAATCATAGACTGTGTAAAGGTGATAATGCTTGTCTGGTGATTTCAGGGTTTGGTTTAGGTTTCATTTATATGGGTATCTAAAAAAAAATGTGACGCGACATACGGCTAAGTACGGTGACCCATACTCAGAATTCATTCTCTGCATTTAACCCATCCAAAGTGCACACACAGCAGTGAACACACACACACCATGAACACACACCCAGAGCAGTGGGCAGCCATTTATGCTGCGGCGCCCGGGGAGCAGTTGGGGGGATTCGGTGCCTTACTCAAGGGCACCTCAGTCGTGGCCGGCCCAAGACTCGAACCCACAACCTTCAGGTTACGAGTCAGACTCTCTAACCATTAGGCCACGACTGCCCGACTGTATCTAGATGTGAGATGAAGACCCTTCTAAATAAGACAATGTTGTGTCACGTGTGTCTATTTCAGATGCTTTTAAATATAAAATTAGTGTATAAGGAAATCATTTTTTGAAATATTATCTATAATGGCAGAGAGAGAAAAGGACAACGGTGTGATGTGACATGTTTTTGCCTTTGAGTTTCCAATAATTGAAAACACGATACTCTTTTATGCCTTGACAACAAATGGAGATATCACTGATATTAGAACAGACAAGAGACCCTTTAAGCTACTTGGCACAATTTGCTTTGAGTTAATAGTCTCCTCTCCTGGAGATTTGATAAGCATGGAGTGAAGTGAATCACATCCCCATCCAAATAGTTTCACAGCACTTGTCACAAGTGATAAAATCAAAGCAAAAGGAAGAGAGCCAAGGTGGTGTGTGTGTGTGTGTGTGTGTGTGTGTGGTTCTCTGTCAGTTTGACTGTGCTGTGCCTAGTTGTGCATCAGAATGCTGATTTTTTTTCCAGATTTCCTGTAATACAATATCATTCATGCCAGACATCTGTAGGTTATCAAAGCAAACATGAGCATTTACTGTATATATTGTGTATTTTTCAATAGTATGTCACATATACTGTATAAACATTGAATACAGTGTAAAGACAACCACCTGAAAATAAATAAATGAGTGTAAAGTGTGGTAATGAAGTAATGAACAGTTCAATAGTCCAGTTTACTTCCTTGTTAAAAGTAATGACAATTAAAATGAAATAAAATCTCTCTCTCTCTCTCTCTCTCTCTCTCTCTCTCTCTCTCTCTCTCTCTCTCTCTCTCTCTCTCTCTCCCTCTCTCTCTCTCTCTCTCTCTCTCTCTCTCTATTCTCTTTTCACATGACTGAGAGAGATGGAATGAGGGTGAAGGTAATTGGGCAATTTTTTCACAGCGCAGATCAGTCAAAGTCTGGGAGGATTTTGGAGTTGTCAGGGCCAGCTCCTTTTGGGTTTTAATTATCCTCTTTGGAGCTCTGTCAGGGACAACAGTGTCGGTGGGCCAAACTGTTTTCCAAAACAGAGCTTTAAGATTTTGAGTCTATCAAGCCAAGACAGGGTCGTCTCCCATCACAGTGAGTTGCATGCTTTGTATTCATACTCACCACTAGAGACAGGGACCGGCTGCAGGCCTATACTCTGAAAGTGGAGAAGAGTAGAATAAATAAAAGATTTAAATTCTCTGCTTTTCTCTGTTACTGATTTTCCCCCCACATCTTCGAGATATTCTAATGGAAACAAAATAAGCCTCTTCTACCTGTTTGAACAATATTTTAACATCTGTTCATGAATATGCAGAAATTAATTGTTTTACGTTACGCTGGTTTTTGCATTTGCCACAGCAAATGAGCAGCATGCTTATGTTATGTGTATTATGTGTGTGTGGCCTAGAGACACAAGTGTAGCATGATGAAAACAGACCAGTGACATTTTACTCTGCCATCTGTAATCAAACCTCTTTCATGTGGGAAACGCTACTTGTGTATCTCCCCTCTCACCCCCTCATCATTAAATGTTACCTCTTATATTAACATGTGGCAATATCCCTCCTCACTCCTTGACCTTCTGTAATTAAGAAAGTGTGTGAGGGTGTGTGTCTGTGGGTGTTATTAAAGTAAGACCGTTATAGATACCTGAGCTCATGACTGTAGCAGTTGATTATTTAGCAGTTGAAAATAGCAGTTGATTATTTTATAACAGGAAAATGCATTCCCCACACCTTGAATACTTTGCTCTCATTCTTTCAGTATTTGTTCTCTTATTTTTATTATATAAGTATATTAAATATACTATTCAACATAAAGATTTTTAAAATATATATATTTAAGACATTGTTTATATGTGTGATCATCTAGGAAACCTGCCATATATTGCTGTGGGTCAATTAGAAAAAAAAAATCACCCAAAAATTACAAATAAATAGTTTTTGACCAAATGGAGTTTTCCTGCCAATCATATACTCTATTCCCTTTCTGCCAACACATATTACCCCTTTAAAAGTACACTCTGGCTAAAATTCAAAATATAACAAACAACAAATCTGTTTTAAGTATGCCAACTCAACTTGTTTGAATATTAATGCCTGATGAATCAACAGGGGCGCCACTAGCAATTTTGGGCCCTATGAAAGAAAATGAGACTTTCGCACCAAACATACAGTACAAGCCTCTGGGGGCCCCAAAAGTGGGTGGGCCCTTAGAATCGTCCTAACTTTCCACCCTTAGTGGGGCCCCTGTGATTTAAACCCTGTGTCAGTAGTGCAAACAAAAAAAAGGTAAGTCGTTAAAAAAACGACATGAAAGAACTTATTTTTTGGGGGGCCAGAAAATGGGAAATGTGTGAAATACAGAGCTAAATACTAAATACAGACAGAATTGCTATTTAGACTCAGGAAGTCTGCTTTCAAATCTCTTTTATATTCTCCAGGTCAAGTGCTGTAAAAGAGGTTCCCAACAGACACAACAGAAAAGTGTTTGCCCTATTAACCAGAGATTGCAAGTTTTAGTCCTGACAGTCCCACAGCAATGTGGCTGGGGTGGGTTAGAGCAAACACTGAGTGCTATGGGTCCAGGGTGGGAGGGATGACATGCACTCTCTCTAATCGGTCACAATAACACTGGCCAATCATGAGCATTTCTGTGTGTGTGTCTGTGTGTGTGTGTGTGTGTGTGTGTGTGTGTGTGTGTGTGTGTGTGTGTGTGTGTGTGTGTGTGTGTGTGTGTGTTATGCCACCATCTGACATTGTATGCGTGGCAGTTTGGAGAAAGCATGTGTTAGCTTTTGCTCTCCCGGGTTGGTGTCTGCTGTGTATGAGGGAAGAGCTGGAGATTGCTTATGGTGAAACAACAGCAGAAGACCACATCAGGTTCCAGTCCTGTTAGCCAAGAACAGGACTCTGGGGCTATCATGATTATCCACCACAAGGTTTGATGTGTTGATGTGTCTGAGATTCCATTTTGTTCTGCCAAATGCCATAAATGTAAATGTAAATGTTCATCACAGTAGTGAAGAGTGTCTATCTGAGTTATGATAGACCTCCTGTCAGCTCTGATTATCCTCCTCTGATCTCTCTCATCAACACGGTGTTTCAGGCTGCAGACCCTCAGCTCACTCAATTTTTATTGGTTTTCGCATCATTGTGTATAAAACTCTAGAGACGTTGTGTGTGAAATCCAGAAGATCAACAGTTTATGAAATACTCAATGGCACCAATAAACATGCTATGATTAAAGTCAAAGAGATCACACTTTTTTCCAATTCTGATGTTTGATGTGAACATTAATTGATGCTCTTGAACTGTATCTGCATGTGCTGCTGCCAGATGATTGATTGATTAGATGACTGCACAAATAAACAGATGTGCACATCTTCATAATGTGTATCGTGCATTAGTATCACTTGAGCCTTTCTCAGTTCACAATCTCACTCACAGTAGATGAGCAGTAGGGAACAGAAGATGCTACAGGCTTGAGCTGTACTTATACTGGTTTGTAGTGCTAAATAAGTAGCACAACATGTCAGCTTTATGAATGCGCTCAGATATAATAGCTCTCAGAAATAAAGCATATGGATTGATTTTACCTCTCATGTCTCTGCTCCAGAGCTG